>NW_027473016.1:0-107214 GCF_030347505.1 Rhynchophorus ferrugineus
TGCTAATTACATTGCCGGTTGCCAAATTGCATTATCTCTTATAGTTTCCGAGATATGGACTATCGATAATTTACACCTTAGGCTCTGCTTCTAACTTGGGCCCAAATTGTAAAATGGTCTTATCTATTGGCGATTTCGTCCCAATTCACATTCCAAGTGATATTCGGCATGCTAATTACATTGCCGGTTGCGAAATTGCATTATCTCTTATAGTTTCCGAGATATGGACTATCGATAATTTACACCTTAGGCTCTGCTTCTAACTTGGGCCCAAATTGTAAAATGGTCTTATCTATTGGCGATTTCGTTCCAATTCATATTCCAAGTAATATTCGGCATGCTAATTACATTGCCGGTTGCCAAATTGCATTATCTCTTATAGTTTCCGAGATATGGACTATCGATAATTTACACCTTAGGCTCTGCTTCTAACTTGGGCCCAAATTGTAAAATGGTCTTATCTATTGGCGATTTAGTTGCAATTCACATTCCAAGTAATATTCGGCATGCTAATTACATTGCCGGTTGCCAAATTGCATTATCTCTTATAGTTTCCGAGATATGGACTATCGATAATTTACACCTTAGGCTCTGCTTCTAACTTGGGCCCAAATTGTAAAATGGTCTTATCTATTGGCGATTTCGTTCCAATTCACATTCCAAGTAATATTCGGCATGCTAATTACATTGCCGGTTGCCAAATTGCATTATCTCTTATAGTTTCCGAGATATGGACTATCGATAATTTACACCTTAGGCTCTGCTTCTAACTTGGGCCCAAATTGTAAAATGGTCTTATCAATTGGCGATTTCGTTCCAATTCACATTCCAAGTAATATTCGGCATGCTAATTACATTGCCGGTTGCCAAATTGCATTATCTCTTATAGTTTCCGAGATATGGACTATCGATAATTTACACCTTAGGCTCTGCTTCTAACTTGGGCCCAAATTGTAAAATGGCCTTATCTATTGGCGATTTCGTTCCAATTCACACTCCAAGTAATATTCGGCATGCTAATTACATTGCCGGTTGCGAAATTGCATTATCTCTTATAGTTTCCGAGATATGGACTATCGATAATTTACACCTTAGGCTCTGCTTCTAACTTGGGCCCAAATTGTAAAATGGTCTTATCTATTGGCGATTTCGTTCCAATTCACATTCCAAGTAATATTCGGCATGCTAATTACATTGCCGGTTGCCAAATTGCATTATCTCTTATAGTTTCCGAGATATGGACTATCGATAATTTACACCTTAGGCTCTGCTTCTAACTTGGGCCCAAATTGTAAAATGGTCTTATCTATTGGCGATTTCGTTCCAATTCACATTCCAAGTAATATTCGGCATGCTAATTACATTGCCGGTTGCCAAATTGCATTATCTCTTATAGTTTCCGAGATATGGACTATCGATAATTTACACCTTAGGCTCTGCACTAACTTGGGCCCAAATTGTAAAATGGTCTTTTCTATTGGCGATTTCGTCCCAATTCACATTCCAAGTGATATTCGGCATGCTAATTACATTGCCGGTTGCGAAATTGCATTATCTCTTATAGTTTCCGAGATATGGACTATCAATAATTTACACCTTAGGCTCTGCTTCTAACTTGGGCCCAAATTGTAAAATGGTCTTATCTATTGGCGATTTCGTTCCAATTCACATTCCAAGTAATATTCGGCATGCTAATTACATTGCCGGTTGCCAAATTGCATTATCTCTTATAGTTTCCGAGATATGGACTATCGATAATTTACACCTTAGGCTCTGCTTCTAACTTGGGCCCAAATTGTAAAATGGTCTTATCTATTGGCGATTTCGTTCCAATTCACATTCCAAGTAATATTCGGCATGCTAATTACATTGCCGGTTACCAAATTGCATTATCTCTTATAGTTTCCGAGATATGGACTATCGATAATTTACACCTTAGGCTCTGCTTCTAACTTGGGCCCAAATTGTAAAATGGTCTTATCTATTGGCGATTTAGTTGCAATTCACATTCCAAGTAATATTCGGCATGCTAATTACATTGCCGGTTGCCAAATTGAATTATCTCTTATAGTTTCCGAGATATGGACTATCGATAATTTACACCTTAGGCTCTGCTTCTAACTTGGGCCCAAATTGTAAAATGGTCTTTTCTATTGGCGATTTCGTTCCAATTCACATTCCAAGTAATATTTGGCATGCTAATTACATTGCCGGTTGTCAAATTGAATTATCTCTTATAGTTTCCGAGATATGGACTATCGATAATTTACACCTTAGGCTCTGCTTCTAACTTGGGCCCAAATTGTAAAATGGTCTTTTCTATTGGCGATTTCGTTCCAATTCACATTCCAAGTAATATTTGGCATGCTAATTACATTGCCGGTTGCCAAATTGCATTATCTCTTATAGTTTCCGAGATATGGACTATCGATAATTTACACCTTAGGCTCTGCTTCTAACTTGGGCCCAAATTGTAAAATGGTCTTTTCTATTGGCGATTTCGTTCCAATTCACATTCCAAGTAATATTTGGCATGCTAATTACATTGCCGGTTGCCAAATTGCATTATCTCTTATAGTTTCCGAGATATGGACTATCGATAATTTACACCTTAGGCTCTGCTTCTAACTTGGGCCCAAATTGTAAAATGGTCTTATCTATTGGCGATTTCGTTCCAATTCACATTCCAAGTAATATTCGGCATGCTAATTACATTGCCGGTTGCCAAATTGCATTATCTCTTATAGTTTCCGAGATATGGACTATCGATAATTTACACCTTAGGCTCTGCTTCTAACTTGGGCCCAAATTGTAAAATGGTCTTATCTATTGGCGATTTCGTTCCAATTCACACTCCAAGTAATATTCGGCATGCTAATTACATTGCCGGTTGCGAAATTGCATTATCTCTTATAGTTTCCGAGATATGGACTATCGATAATTTACACCTTAGGCTCTGCTTCTAACTTGGGCCCAAATTGTAAAATGGTCTTATCTATTGGCGATTTCGTTCCAATTCACACTCCAAGTAATATTCGGCATGCTAATTACATTGCCGGTTGCGAAATTGCATTATCTCTTATAGTTTCCGAGATATGGACTATCGATAATTTACACCTTAGGCTCTGCTTCTAACTTGGGCCCAAATTGTAAAATGGTCTTATCTATTGGCGATTTCGTTCCAATGCACATTCCAAGTAATATTCGGCATGCTAATTACATTGCCGGTTGCCAAATTGCATTATCTCTTATAGTTTCCGAGATATGGACTATCGATAATTTACACCTTAGGCTCTGCTTCTAACTTGGGCCCAAATTGTAAAATGGTCTTATCTATTGGCGATTTCGTTCCAATTCACATTCCAAGTAATATTCGGCATGCTAATTACATTGCCGGTTGCCAAATTGCATTATCTCTTATAGTTTCCGAGATATGGACTATCGATAATTTACACCTTAGGCACTGCACTAACTTGGGCCCAAATTGTAAAATGGTCTTATCTATTGGCGATTTCGTCCCAATTCACATTCCAAGTGATATTCGGCATGCTAATTACATTGCCGGTTGCGAAATTGCATTATCTCTTATAGTTTCCGAGATATGGACTATCAATAATTTACACCTTAGGCTCTGCTTCTAACTTGGGCCCAAATTGTAAAATGGTCTTATCTATTGGCGATTTCGTTCCAATTCACATTCCAAGTAATATTCGGCATGCTAATTACATTGCCGGTTGCCAAATTGCATTATCTCTTATAGTTTCCGAGATATGGACTATCGATAATTTACACCTTAGGCTCTGCTTCTAACTTGGGCCCAAATTGTAAAATGGTCTTATCTATTGGCGATTTCGTTCCAATTCACATTCCAAGTAATATTCGGCATGCTAATTACATTGCCGGTTGCCAAATTGCATTATCTCTTATAGTTTCCGAGATATGGACTATCGATAATCTACACCTTAGGCTCTGCTTCTAACTTGGGCCCAAATTGTAAAATGGTCTTATCTATTGGCGATTTCGTTCCAATTCACATTCCAAGTAATATTCGGCATGCTAATTACATTGCCGGTTGCCAAATTGCATTATCTCTTATAGTTTCCGAGATATGGACTATCGATAATTTACACCTTAGGCTCTGCTTCTAACTTGGGCCCAAATTGTAAAATGGTCTTATCTATTGGCGATTTAGTTGCAATTCACATTCCAAGTAATATTCGGCATGCTAATTACATTGCCGGTTGCCAAATTGAATTATCTCTTATAGTTTCCGAGATATGGACTATCGATAATTTACACCTTAGGCTCTGCTTCTAACTTGGGCCCAAATTGTAAAATGGTCTTACCTATTGGCGATTTCGTTCCAATTCACATTCCAAGTAATATTCGGCATGCTAATTACATTGCCGGTTGCCAAATTGCATTATCTCTTATAGTTTCCGAGATATGGACTATCGATAATTTACACCTTAGGCTCTGCTTCTAACTTGGGCCCAAATTGTAAAATGGTCTTATCTATTGGCGATTTGGTTCCAATTCACATTCCAAGTAATATTCGGCATGCTAATTACATTGCCGGTTGCCAAATTGCATTATCTCTTATAGTTTCCGAGATATGGACTATCGATAATTTACACCTTAGGCTCTGCTTCTAACTTGGGCCCAAATTGTAAAATGGTCTTATCTATTGGCGATTTCGTCCCAATTCACATTCCAAGTGATATTCGACATGCTAATTACATTGCCGGTTGCGAAATTGCATTATCTCTTATAGTTTCCGAGATATGGACTATCGATAATTTACACCTTAGGCTCTGCTTCTAACTTGGGCCCAAATTGTAAAATGGTCTTATCTATTGGCGATTTCGTTCCAATTCATATTCCAAGTAATATTCGGCATGCTAATTACATTGCCGGTTGCCAAATTGCATTATCTCTTATAGTTTCCGAGATATGGACTATCGATAATTTACACCTTAGGCTCTGCTTCTAACTTGGGCCCAAATTGTAAAATGGTCTTATCTATTGGCGATTTAGTTGCAATTCACATTCCAAGTAATATTCGGCATGCTAATTACATTGCCGGTTGCCAAATTGCATTATCTCTTATAGTTTCCGAGATATGGACTATCGATAATTTACACCTTAGGCTCTGCTTCTAACTTGGGCCCAAATTGTAAAATGGTCTTATCTATTGGCGATTTCGTTCCAATTCACATTCCAAGTAATATTCGGCATGCTAATTACATTGCCGGTTGCCAAATTGCATTATCTCTTATAGTTTCCGAGATATGGACTATCGATAATTTACACCTTAGGCTCTGCTTCTAACTTGGGCCCAAATTGTAAAATGGTCTTATCTATTGGCGATTTAGTTGCAATTCACATTCCAAGTAATATTCGGCATGCTAATTACATTGCCGGTTGCCAAATTGCATTATCTCTTATAGTTTCCGAGATATGGACTATCGATAATTTACACCTTAGGCTCTGCTTCTAACTTGGGCCCAAATTGTAAAATGGTCTTATCTATTGGCGATTTCGTTCCAATTCACATTCCAAGTAATATTCGGCATGCTAATTACATTGCCGGTTGCCAAATTGCATTATCTCTTATAGTTTCCGAGATATGGACTATCGATAATTTACACCTTAGGCTCTGCTTCTAACTTGGGCCCAAATTGTAAAATGGTCTTATCAATTGGCGATTTCGTTCCAATTCACATTCCAAGTAATATTCGGCATGCTAATTACATTGCCGGTTGCCAAATTGCATTATCTCTTATAGTTTCCGAGATATGGACTATCGATAATTTACACCTTAGGCTCTGCTTCTAACTTGGGCCCAAATTGTAAAATGGTCTTATCTATTTTCGATTTCGTTCCAATTCACACTCCAAGTAATATTCGGCATGCTAATTACATTGCCGGTTGCGAAATTGCATTATCTCTTATAGTTTCCGAGATATGGACTATCGATAATTTACACCTTAGGCTCTGCTTCTAACTTGGGCCCAAATTGTAAAATGGTCTTATCTATTGGCGATTTCCTTCCAATTCACATTCCAAGTAATATTCGGCATGCTAATTACATTGCCGGTTGCCAAATTGCATTATCTCTTATAGTTTCCGAGATATGGACTATCGATAATTTACACCTTAGGCTCTGCTTCTAACTTGGGCCCAAATTGTAAAATGGTCTTATCTATTGGCGATTTCGTTCCAATTCACATTCCAAGTAATATTCGTCATGCTAATTACATTGCCGGTTGCCAAATTGCATTATCTCTTATAGTTTCCGAGATATGGACTATCGATAATTTACACCTTAGGCTCTGCTTCTAACTTGGGCCCAAATTGTAAAATGGTCTTATCTATTGGCGATTTAGTTGCAATTCACATTCCAAGTAATATTCGGCATGCTAATTACATTGCCGGTTGTCAAATTGAATTATCTCTTATAGTTTCCGAGATATGGACTATCGATAATTTACACCTTAGGCTCTGCTTCTAACTTGGGCCCAAATTGTAAAATGGTCTTTTCTATTGGCGATTTCGTTCCAATTCACATTCCAAGTAATATTTGGCATGCTAATTACATTGCCGGTTGCCAAATTGCATTATCTCTTATAGTTTCCGAGATATGGACTATCGATAATTTACACCTTAGGCTCTGCTTCTAACTTGGGCCCAAATTGTAAAATGGTCTTATCTATTGGCGATTTCGTTCCAATTCACATTCCAAGTAATATTCGGCATGCTAATTACATTGCCGGTTGCCAAATTGCATTATCTCTTATAGTTTCCGAGATATGGACTATCGATAATTTACACCTTAGGCTCTGCTTCTAACTTGGGCCCAAATTGTAAAATGGTCTTATCTATTGGCGATTTCGTTCCAATTCACACTCCAAGTAATATTCGGCATGCTAATTACATTGCCGGTTGCGAAATTGCATTATCTCTTATAGTTTCCGAGATATGGACTATCGATAATTTACACCTTAGGCTCTGCTTCTAACTTGGGCCCAAATTGTAAAATGGTCTTATCTATTGGCGATTTCGTTCCAATTCACACTCCAAGTAATATTCGGCATGCTAATTACATTGCCGGTTGCGAAATTGCATTATCTCTTATAGTTTCCGAGATATGGACTATCGATAATTTACACCTTAGGCTCTGCTTCTAACTTGGGCCCAAATTGTAAAATGGTCTTATCTATTGGCGATTTCGTTCCAATTCACATTCCAAGTAATATTCGGCATGCTAATTACATTGCCGGTTGCCAAATTGCATTATCTCTTATAGTTTCCGAGATATGGACTATCGATAATTTACACCTTAGGCTCTGCTTCTAACTTGGGCCCAAATTGTAAAATGGTCTTATCTATTGGCGATTTCGTTCCAATTCACATTCCAAGTAATATTCGGCATGCTAATTACATTGCCGGTTGCCAAATTGCATTATCTCTTATAGTTTCCGAGATATGGACTATCGATAATTTACACCTTAGGCACTGCACTAACTTGGGCCCAAATTGTAAAATGGTCTTATCTATTGGCGATTTCGTCCCAATTCACATTCCAAGTGATATTCGGCATGCTAATTACATTGCCGGTTGCGAAATTGCATTATCTCTTATAGTTTCCGAGATATGGACTATCAATAATTTACACCTTAGGCTCTGCTTCTAACTTGGGCCCAAATTGTAAAATGGTCTTATCTATTGGCGATTTCGTTCCAATTCACATTCCAAGTAATATTCGGCATGCTAATTACATTGCCGGTTGCCAAATTGCATTATCTCTTATAGTTTCCGAGATATGGACTATCGATAATTTACACCTTAGGCTCTGCTTCTAACTTGGGCCCAAATTGTAAAATGGTCTTATCTATTGGCGATTTCGTTCCAATTCACATTCCAAGTAATATTCGGCATGCTAATTACATTGCCGGTTGCCAAATTGCATTATCTCTTATAGTTTCCGAGATATGGACTATCGATAAACTACACCTTAGGCTCTGCTTCTAACTTGGGCCCAAATTGTAAAATGGTCTTATCTATTGGCGATTTCGTTCCAATTCACATTCCAAGTAATATTCGGCATGCTAATTACATTGCCGGTTGCCAAATTGCATTATCTCTTATAGTTTCCGAGATATGGACTATCGATAATTTACACCTTAGGCTCTGCTTCTAACTTGGGCCCAAATTGTAAAATGGTCTTATCTATTGGCGATTTAGTTGCAATTCACATTCCAAGTAATATTCGGCATGCTAATTACATTGCCGGTTGCCAAATTGAATTATCTCTTATAGTTTCCGAGATATGGACTATCGATAATTTACACCTTAGGCTCTGCTTCTAACTTGGGCCCAAATTGTAAAATGGTCTTACCTATTGGCGATTTCGTTCCAATTCACATTCCAAGTAATATTCGGCATGCTAATTACATTGCCGGTTGCCAAATTGCATTATCTCTTATAGTTTCCGAGATATGGACTATCGATAATTTACACCTTAGGCTCTGCTTCTAACTTGGGCCCAAATTGTAAAATGGTCTTATCTATTGGCGATTTGGTTCCAATTCACATTCCAAGTAATATTCGGCATGCTAATTACATTGCCGGTTGCCAAATTGCATTATCTCTTATAGTTTCCGAGATATGGACTATCGATAATTTACACCTTAGGCTCTGCTTCTAACTTGGGCCCAAATTGTAAAATGGTCTTATCTATTGGCGATTTCGTCCCAATTCACATTCCAAGTGATATTCGACATGCTAATTACATTGCCGGTTGCGAAATTGCATTATCTCTTATAGTTTCCGAGATATGGACTATCGATAATTTACACCTTAGGCTCTGCTTCTAACTTGGGCCCAAATTGTAAAATGGTCTTATCTATTGGCGATTTCGTTCCAATTCATATTCCAAGTAATATTCGGCATGCTAATTACATTGCCGGTTGCCAAATTGCATTATCTCTTATAGTTTCCGAGATATGGACTATCGATAATTTACACCTTAGGCTCTGCTTCTAACTTGGGCCCAAATTGTAAAATGGTCTTATCTATTGGCGATTTAGTTGCAATTCACATTCCAAGTAATATTCGGCATGCTAATTACATTGCCGGTTGCCAAATTGCATTATCTCTTATAGTTTCCGAGATATGGACTATCGATAATTTACACCTTAGGCTCTGCTTCTAACTTGGGCCCAAATTGTAAAATGGTCTTATCTATTGGTGATTTCGTTCCAATTCACATTCCAAGTAATATTCGGCATGCTAATTACATTGCCGGTTGCCAAATTGCATTATCTCTTATAGTTTCCGAGATATGGACTATCGATAATTTACACCTTAGGCTCTGCTTCTAACTTGGGCCCAAATTGTAAAATGGTCTTATCAATTGGCGATTTCGTTCCAATTCACATTCCAAGTAATATTCGGCATGCTAATTACATTGCCGGTTGCCAAATTGCATTATCTCTTATAGTTTCCGAGATATGGACTATCGATAATTTACACCTTAGGCTCTGCTTCTAACTTGGGCCCAAATTGTAAAATGGTCTTATCTATTGGCGATTTCGTTCCAATTCACACTCCAAGTAATATTCGGCATGCTAATTACATTGCCGGTTGCGAAATTGCATTATCTCTTATAGTTTCCGAGATATGGACTATCGATAATTTACACCTTAGGCTCTGCTTCTAACTTGGGCCCAAATTGTAAAATGGTCTTATCTATTGGCGATTTCGTTCCAATTCACATTCCAAGTAATATTCGGCATGCTAATTACATTGCCGGTTGCCAAATTGCATTATCTCTTATAGTTTCCGAGATATGGACTATCGATAATTTACACCTTAGGCTCTGCTTCTAACTTGGGCCCAAATTGTAAAATGGTCTTATCTATTGGCGATTTCGTTCCAATTCACATTCCAAGTAATATTCGGCATGCTAATTACATTGCCGGTTGCCAAATTGCATTATCTCTTATAGTTTCCGAGATATGGACTATCGATAATTTACACCTTAGGCTCTGCTTCTAACTTGGGCCCAAATTGTAAAATGGTCTTATCTATTGGCGATTTAGTTGCAATTCACATTCCAAGTAATATTCGGCATGCTAATTACATTGCCGGTTGCCAAATTGAATTATCTCTTATAGTTTCTGAGATATGGACTATCGATAATTTACACCTTAGGCTCTGCTTCTAACTTGGGCCCAAATTGTAAAATGGTCTTTTCTATTGGCTATTTCGTTCCAATTCACATTCCAAGTAATATTTGGCATGCTAATTACATTGCCGGTTGCCAAATTGCATTATCTCTTATAGTTTCCGAGATATGGACTATCGATAATTTACACCTTAGGCTCTGCTTCTAACTTGGGCCCAAATTGTAAAATGGTCTTATCTATTGGCGATTTCGTTCCAATTCACATTCCAAGTAATATTCGGCATGCTAATTACATTGCCGGTTGCCAAATTGCATTATCTCTTATAGTTTCCGAGATATGGACTATCGTTAATTTACACCTTAGGCTCTGCTTCTAACTTGGGCCCAAATTGTAAAATGGTCTTATCTATTGGCGATTTCGTTCCAATTCACACTCCAAGTAATATTCGGCATGCTAATTACATTGCCGGTTGCGAAATTGCATTATCTCTTATAGTTTCCGAGATATGGACTATCGATAATTTACACCTTAGGCTCTGCTTCTAACTTGGGCCGAAATTGTAAAATGGTCTTATCTATTGGCGATTTCGTTCCAATTCACACTCCAAGTAATATTCGGCATGCTAATTACATTGCCGGTTGCGAAATTGCATTATCTCTTATAGTTTCCGAGATATGGACTATCGATAATTTACACCTTAGGCTCTGCTTCTAACTTGGGCCCAAATTGTAAAATGGTCTTATCTATTGGCGATTTCGTTCCAATTCACATTCCAAGTAATATTCGGCATGCTAATTACATTGCCGGTTGCCAAATTGCATTATCTCTTATAGTTTCCGAGATATGGACTATCGATAATTTACACCTTAGGCTCTGCTTCTAACTTGGGCCCAAATTGTAAAATGGTCTTATCTATTGGCGATTTCGTTCCAATTCACATTCCAAGTAATATTCGGCATGCTAATTACATTGCCGGTTGCCAAATTGCATTATCTCTTATAGTTTCCGAGATATGGACTATCGATAATTTACACCTTAGGCTCTGCACTAACTTGGGCCCAAATTGTAAAATGGTCTTATCTATTGGCGATTTCGTCCCAATTCACATTCCAAGTGATATTCGGCATGCTAATTACATTGCCGGTTGCGAAATTGCATTATCTCTTATAGTTTCCGAGATATGGACTATCAATAATTTACACCTTAGGCTCTGCTTCTAACTTGGGCCCAAATTGTAAAATGGTCTTATCTATTGGCGATTTCGTTCCAATTCACATTCCAAGTAATATTCGGCATGCTAATTACATTGCCGGTTGCCAAATTGCATTATCTCTTATAGTTTCCGAGATATGGACTATCGATAATTTACACCTTAGGCTCTGCTTCTAACTTGGGCCCAAATTGTAAAATGGTCTTATCTATTGGCGATTTCGTTCCAATTCACATTCCAAGTAATATTCGGCATGCTAATTACATTGCCGGTTGCCAAATTGCATTATCTCTTATAGTTTCCGAGATATGGACTATCGATAATCTACACCTTAGGCTCTGCTTCTAACTTGGGCCCAAATTGTAAAATGGTCTTATCTATTGGCGATTTCGTTCCAATTCACATTCCAAGTAATATTCGGCATGCTAATTACATTGCCGGTTGCCAAATTGCATTATCTCTTATAGTTTCCGAGATATGGACTATCGATAATTTACACCTTAGGCTCTGCTTCTAACTTGGGCCCAAATTGTAAAATGGTCTTATCTATTGGCGATTTAGTTGCAATTCACATTCCAAGTAATATTCGGCATGCTAATTACATTGCCGGTTGCCAAATTGAATTATCTCTTATAGTTTCCGAGATATGGACTATCGATAATTTACACCTTAGGCTCTGCTTCTAACTTGGGCCCAAATTGTAAAATGGTCTTTTCTATTGGCGATTTCGTTCCAATTCACATTCCAAGTAATATTCGGCATGCTAATTACATTGCCGGTTGCCAAATTGCATTATCTCTTATAGTGTCCGAGATATAGACTATCGATAATTTACACCTTAGGCTCTGCTTCTAACTTGGGCCCAAATTGTAAAATGGTCTTATCTATTGGCGATTTCGTTCCAATTCACATTCCAAGTAATATTCGGCATGCTAATTACATTGCCGGTTGCCAAATTGCATTATCTCTTATAGTTTCCGAGATATGGACTATCGATAATTTACACCTTAGGCTCTGCTTCTAACTTGGGCCCAAATTGTAAAATGGTCTTATCTATTGGCGATTTCGTCCCAATTCACATTCCAAGTGATATTCGGCATGCTAATTACATTGCCGGTTGCGAAATTGCATTATCTCTTATAGTTTCCGAGATATGGACTATCAATAATTTACACCTTAGGCTCTGCTTCTAATTTGGGCCCAAATTGTAAAATGGTCTTATCTATTGGCGATTTCGTTCCAATTCACATTCCAAGTAATATTCGGCATGCTAATTACATTGCCGGTTGCCAAATTGCTTTATCCCTTATAGTTTCCGAGATATGGACTATCGATAATTTACACCTTAGGCTCTGCTTCTAACTTGGGCCCAAATTGTAAAATGGTCTTATCTATTGGCGATTTCGTTCCAATTCACATTCCAAGTAATATTCGGCATGCTAATTACATTGCCGGTTGCCAAATTGCATTATCTCTTATAGTTTCCGGGATATGGACTATCGATAATTTACACCTTAGGCTCTGCTTCTAACTTGGGCCCAAATTGTAAAATGGTCTTATCTATTGGCAATTTCGTTCCAATTCACATTCCAAGTAATATTCGGCATGCTAATTACATTGCCGGTTGCCAAATTGCATTATCTCTTATAGTTTCCGAGATATGGACTATCGATAATTTACACCTTAGGCTCTGCTTCTAACTTGGGCCCAAATTGTAAAATGGTCTTATCTATTGGCGATTTCGTTCCAATTCACATTCCAAGTAATATTCGGCATGCTAATTACATTGCCGGTTGCCAAATTGCATTAACTCTTATAGTTTCCGAGATATGGACTATCGATAATTTACACCTTAGGCTCTGCTTCTAACTTGGGCCCAAATTGTAAAATGGTCTTATCTATTGGCGATTTAGTTGCAATTCACATTCCAAGTAATATTCGGCATGCTAATTACATTGCCGGTTGCCAAATTGAATTATCTCTTATAGTTTCCGAGATATGGACTATCGATAATTTACACCTTAGGCTCTGCTTCTAACTTGGGCCCAAATTGTAAAATGGTCTTTTCTATTGGCGATTTCGTTCCAATTCACATTCCAAGTAATATTCGGCATGCTAATTACATTGCCGGTTGCCAAATTGCATTATCTCTTATAGTGTCCGAGATATAGACTATCGATAATTTACACCTTAGGCTCTGCTTCTAACTTGGGCCCAAATTGTAAAATGGTCTTATCTATTGGCGATTTCGTTCCAATTCACATTCCAAGTAATATTCGGCATGCTAATTACATTGCCGGTTGCCAAATTGCATTATCTCTTATAGTTTCCGAGATATGGACTATCGATAATTTACACCTTAGGCTCTGCTTCTAACTTGGGCCCAAATTGTAAAATGGTCTTATCTATTGGCGATTTCGTCCCAATTCACATTCCAAGTGATATTCGGCATGCTAATTACATTGCCGGTTGCGAAATTGCATTATCTCTTATAGTTTCCGAGATATGGACTATCAATAATTTACACCTTAGGCTCTGCTTCTAATTTGGGCCCAAATTGTAAAATGGTCTTATCTATTGGCGATTTCGTTCCAATTCACATTCCAAGTAATATTCGGCATGCTAATTACATTGCCGGTTGCCAAATTGCTTTATCCCTTATAGTTTCCGAGATATGGACTATCGATAATTTACACCTTAGGCTCTGCTTCTAACTTGGGCCCAAATTGTAAAATGGTCTTATCTATTGGCGATTTCGTTCCAATTCACATTCCAAGTAATATTCGGCATGCTAATTACATTGCCGGTTGCCAAATTGCATTATCTCTTATAGTTTCCGGGATATGGACTATCGATAATTTACACCTTAGGCTCTGCTTCTAACTTGGGCCCAAATTGTAAAATGGTCTTATCTATTGGCAATTTCGTTCCAATTCACATTCCAAGTAATATTCGGCATGCTAATTACATTGCCGGTTGCCAAATTGCATTATCTCTTATAGTTTCCGAGATATGGACTATCGATAATTTACACCTTAGGCTCTGCTTCTAACTTGGGCCCAAATTGTAAAATGGTCTTATCTATTGGCGATTTCGTTCCAATTCACATTCCAAGTAATATTCGGCATGCTAATTACATTGCCGGTTGCCAAATTGCATTAACTCTTATAGTTTCCGAGATATGGACTATCGATAATTTACACCTTAGGCTCTACTTCTAACTTGGGCCCAAATTGTAAAATGGTCTTATCTATTGGCGATTTCGTTCCAATTCACATTCCAAGTAATATTCGGCATGCTAATTACATTGCCGGTTGCCAAATTGCATTATCTCTTATAGTTTCCGAGATATGGACTATCGATAATTTACACCATAGGCTCTGCTTCTAACTTGGGCCCAAATTGTAAAATGGTCTTATCTATTGGCGATTTCGTTCCAATTCACATTCCAAGTAATATTCGGCATGCTAATTACATTGCCGGTTGCCAAATTGCATTATCTCTTATAGTTTCCGAGATATGGACTATCGATAATTTACACCTTAGGCTCTGCACTAACTTGGGCCCAAATTGTAAAATGGTCTTATCTATTGGCGATTTCGTCCCAATTCACATTCCAAGTGATATTCGGCATGCTAATTACATTGCCGGTTGCGAAATTGCATTATCTCTTATAGTTTCCGAGATATGGACTATCAATAATTTACACCTTAGGCTCTGCTTCTAACTTGGGCCCAAATTGTAAAATGGTCTTATCTATTGGCGATTTCGTTCCAATTCACATTCCAAGTAATATTCGGCATGCTAATTACATTGCCGGTTGCCAAATTGCATTATCTCTTATAGTTTCCGAGATATGGACTATCGATAATTTACACCTTAGGCTCTGCTTCTAACTTGGGCCCAAATTGTAAAATGGTCTTATCTATTGGCGATTTCGTTCCAATTCACATTCCAAGTAATATTCGGCATGCTAATTACATTGCCGGTTGCCAAATTGCATTATCTCTTATAGTTTCCGAGATATGGACTATCGATAATCTACACCTTAGGCTCTGCTTCTAACTTGGGCCCAAATTGTAAAATGGTCTTATCTATTGGCGATTTCGTTCCAATTCACATTCCAAGTAATATTCGGCATGCTAATTACATTGCCGGTTGCCAAATTGCATTATCTCTTATAGTTTCCGAGATATGGACTATCGATAATTTACACCTTAGGCTCTGCTTCTAACTTGGGCCCAAATTGTAAAATGGTCTTATCTATTGGCGATTTAGTTGCAATTCACATTCCAAGTAATATTCGGCATGCTAATTACATTGCCGGTTGCCAAATTGAATTATCTCTTATAGTTTCCGAGATATGGACTATCGATAATTTACACCTTAGGCTCTGCTTCTAACTTGGGCCCAAATTGTAAAATGGTCTTTTCTATTGGCGATTCCGTTCCAATTCACATTCCAAGTAATATTCGGCATGCTAATTACATTGCCGGTTGCCAAATTGCATTATCTCTTATAGTTTCCGAGATATGGACTATCGATAATTTACACCTTAGGCTCTGCTTCTAACTTGGGCCCAAATTGTAAAATGGTCTTATCTATTGGCGATTTCGTTCCAATTCACATTCCAAGTAATATTCGGCATGCTAATTACATTGCCGGTTGCCAAATTGCATTATCTCTTATAGTTTCCGGGATATGGACTATCGATAATTTACACCTTAAGCTCTGCTTCTAACTTGGGCCCAAATTGTAAAATGGTCTTATCTATTGGCGATTTCGTTCCAATTCACATTCCAAGTAATATTCGGCATGCTAATTACATTGCCGGTTGCCAAATTGCATTATCTCTTATAGTTTCCGAGATATGGACTATCGATAATTTACACCTTAGGCTCTGCTTCTAACTTGGGCCCAAATTGTAAAATGGCCTTATCTATTGGCGATTTCGTCCCAATTCACATTCCAAGTAATATTCGGCATGCTAATTACATTGCCGGTTGCGAAATTGCATTATCTCTTATAGTTTCAGAGATATGGACTATCGATAATTTACACCTTAGGCTCTGCTTCTAACTTGGGCCCAAATTGTAAAATGGTCTTATCTATTGGCAATTTCGTTCCAATTCACATTCCAAGTAATATTCGGCATGCTAATTACATTGCCGGTTGCCAAATTGCATTATCTCTTATAGTTTCCGAGATATGGACTATCGATAATTTACACCTTAGGCTCTGCTTCTAACTTGGGCCCAAATTGTAAAATGGTCTTATCTATTGGCGATTTCGTTCCAATTCACATTCCAAGTAATATTCGGCATGTTAATTACATTGCCGGTTGCCAAATTGCATTAACTCTTATAGTTTCCGAGATATGGACTATCGATAATTTACACCTTAGGCTCTACTTCTAACTTGGGCCCAAATTGTAAAATGGTCTTATCTATTGGCGATTTCGTTCCAATTCACATTCCAAGTAATATTCGGCATGCTAATTACATTGCCGGTTGCCAAATTGCATTATCTCTTATAGTTTCCGAGATATGGACTATCGATAATTTACACCATAGGCTCTGCTTCTAACTTGGGCCCAAATTGTAAAATGGTCTTATCTATTGGCGATTTCGTTCCAATTCACATTCCAAGTAATATTCGGCATGCTAATTACATTGCCGGTTGCCAAATTGCATTATCTCTTATAGTTTCCGAGATATGGACTATCGATAATTTACACCTTAGGCTCTGCTTCTAACTTGGGCCCAAATTGTAAAATGGTCTTATCTATTGGCGATTTCGTTCCAATTCACATTCCAAGTAATATTCGGCATGCTAATTACATTGCCGGTTGCCAAATTGCACTATCTCTTATAGTTTCCGAGATATGGACTATCGATAATTTACACCATAGGCTCTGCTTCTAACTTGGGCCCAAATTGTAAAATGGTCTTATCTATTGGCGATTTCGTTCCAATTCACATTCCAAGTAATATTCGGCATGCTAATTACATTGCCGGTTGCCAAATTGCATTATCTCTTATAGTTTCCGAGATATGGACTATCGATAATTTACACCTTAGGCTCTGCTTCTAACTTGGGCCCAAATTGTAAAATGGTCTTATCTATTGGCGATTTCGTTCCAATTCACATTCCAAGTAATATTCGGCATGCTAATTACATTGCCGGTTGCCAAATTGCATTATCTCTTATAGTTTCCGAGATATGGACTATCGATAATTTACACCTTAGGCTCTGCTTCTAACTTGGGCCCAAATTGTAAAATGGTCTTATCTATTGGCGATTTCGTTCCAATTCACATTCCAAGTAATATTCGGCATGCTAATTACATTGCCGGTTGCCAAATTGCATTATCTCTTATAGTTTCCGAGATATGGACTATCGATAATTTACACCTTAGGCTCTGCTTCTAACTTGGGCCCAAATTGTAAAATGGTCTTATCTATTGGCGATTTCGTTCCAATTCACATTCCAAGTAATATTCGGCATGCTAATTACATTGCCGGTTGCCAAATTGAATTATCTCTTATAGTTTCCGAGATATGGACTATCGATAATTTACACCTTAGGCTCTGCTTCTAACTTGGGCCCAAATTGTAAAATGGTCTTATCTATTGGCGATTTCGTTCCAATTCACATTCCAAGTAATATTCGGCATGCTAATTACATTGCCGGTTGCCAAATTGCATTATCTCTTATAGTTTCCGAGATATGGACTATCGATAATTTACACCTTAGGCTCTGCTTCTAACTTGGGCCCAAATTGTAAAATGGTCTTATCTATTGGCTATTTCGTTCCAATTCACATTCCAAGTAATATTCGGCATGCTAATTACATTGCCGGTTGCCAAATTGCATTATCTCTTATAGTTTCCGAGATATGGACTATCGATAATTTACACCTTAGGCTCTGCTTCTAACTTGGGCCCAAATTGTAAAATGGTCTTATCTATTGGCGATTTCGTTCCAATTCACACTCCAAGTAATATTCGGCATGCTAATTACACTGCCGGTTGCGAAATTGCATTATCTCTTATAGTTTCCGAGATATGGACTATCGATAATTTACACCTTAGGCTCTGCTTCTAACTTGGGCCCAAATTGTAAAATGGTCTTATCTATTGGCGATTTCGTTCCAATTCACATTCGAAGTAATATTCGGCATGCTAATTACATTGCCGGTTGCCAAATTGCATTATCTCTTATAGTTTCCGAGATATGGACTATCGATAATTTACACCTTAGGCTCTGCTTCTAACTTGGGCCCAAATTGTAAAATGGTCTTATCTATTGGCGATTTCGTTCCAATTCACATTCCAAGTAGTATTCGGCATGCTAATTACATTGCCGGTTGCCAAATTGCATTATCTCTTATAGTTTCCGAGATATGGACTATCGATAATTTACACCTTAGGCTCTGCTTCTAACTTGGGCCCAAATTGTAAAATGGTCTTATCTATTGGCGATTTCGTCCCAATTCACATTCCAAGTGATATTCGGCATGCTAATTACATTGCCGGTTGCGAAATTGCTTTATCTCTTTTAGTTTCCGAGATATGGACTATCAATAATTTACACCTTAGGCTCTGCTTCTAACTTGGGCCCAAATTGTAAAATGGTCTTATCTATTGGCGATTTCGTTCTAATTCACATTCCAAGTAATATTCGGCATGCTAATTACATTGCCGGTTGCCAAATTGCATTATCTCTTATAGTTTCCGAGATATGGACTATCGATAATTTACACCTTAGGCTCTGCTTCTAACTTGGGCCCAAATTGTAAAATGGTCTTATCTATTGGCGATTTAGTTGCTATTCACATTCCAAGTAATATTCGGCATGCTAATTACATTGCCGGTTGCCAAATTGCATTATCTCTTATAGTTTCCGAGATATGGACTATCGATAATTTACACCTTAGGTTCTGCTTCTAACTTGGGCCCAAATTGTAAAATGGTCTTATCTATTGGCGATTTCGTTCCAATTCACATTCCAAGTAATATTCGGCATGCTAATTACATTGCCGGTTGCCAAATTGCATTATCTTTTATAGTTTCCGAGATATGGACTATCGATAATTTACACCTTAGGCTCTGCTTCTAACTTGGGCCCAAATTGTAAAATGGTCTTATCTATTGGCGATTTCGTTCCAATTCACATTCCAAGTAATATTCGGCATGCTAATTACATTGCCGGTTGCCAAATTGCATTATCTCTTATAGTTTCCGAGATATGGACTATCGATAATTTACACCTTAGGCTCTGCTTCTAACTTGGGCCCAAATTGTAAAATGGTCTTATCTATTGGCGATTTCGTTCCAATTCACATTCCAAGTAATATTCGGCATGCTAATTACATTGCCGGTTGCCAAATTGAATTATCTCTTATAGTTTCCGGGATATGGACTATCGATAATTTACACCTTAGGCTCTGCTTTTAACTTGGGCCCAAATTGTAAAATGGTCTTACCTATTGGCGATTTCGTTCCAATTCACATTCCAAGTAATACTCGGCATGCTAATTACATTGCCGGTTGCCAAATTGCATTATCTCTTATAGTTTCCGAGATATGGACTATCGATAATTTACACCTTAGGCTCTGCTTCTAACTTGGGCCCAAATTGTAAAATGGTCTTATCTATTGGCTATTTCGTTCCAATTCACATTCCAAGTAATATTCGGCATGCTAATTACATTGCCGGTTGCCAAATTGCATTATCTCTTATAGTTTCCGAGATATGGACTATCGATAATTTACACCTTAGGCTCTGCTTCTAACTTGGGCCCAAATTGTAAAATGGTCTTATCTATTGGCGATTTCGTTCCAATTCACATTCCAAGTAATATTCGGCATGCTAATTACATTGCCGGTTGCCAAATTGAATTATCTCGTATAGTTTCCGAGATATGGACTATCGATAATTTACACCTTAGGCTCTGCTTCTAACTTGGGCCCAAATTGTAAAATGGTCTTATCTATTGGCGATTTCGTTCCAATTCACATTCCAAGTAATATTCGGCATGCTAATTACATTGCCGGTTGCCAAATTGCATTATCTCTTATAGTTTCCGAGATATGGACTATCGATAATTTACACCTTAGGCTCTGCTTCTAACTTGGGCCCAAATTGTAAAATGGTCTTATCTATTGGCTATTTCGTTCCAATTCACATTCCAAGTAATATTCGGCATGCTAATTACATTGCCGGTTGCCTAATTGCATTATCTCTTATAGTTTCCGAGATATGGACTATCGATAATTTACACCTTAGGCTCTGCTTCTAACTTGGGCCCAAATTGTAAAATGGTCTTATCTATTGGCGATTTCGTTCCAATTCACACTCCAAGTAATATTCGGCATGCTAATTACACTGCCGGTTGCGAAATTGCATTATCTCTTATAGTTTCCGAGATATGGACTATCGATAATTTACACCTTAGGCTCTGCTTCTAACTTGGGCCCAAATTGTAAAATGGTCTTATCTATTGGCGATTTCGTTCCAATTCACATTCCAAGTAATATTCGGCATGCTAATTACATTGCCGGTTGCCAAATTGCATTATCTCTTATAGTTTCCGAGATATGGACTATCGATAATTTACACCTTAGGCTCTGCTTCTAACTTGGGCCCAAATTGTAAAATGGTCTTATCTATTGGCGATTTAGTTGCAATTCACATTCCAAGTAATATTCGGCATGCTAATTACATTGCCGGTTGCCAAATTGCATTATCTCTTATAGTTTCCGAGATATGGACTATCGATAATTTACACCTTAGGTTCTGCTTCTAACTTGGGCCCAAATTGTAAAATGGTCTTATCTATTGGCGATTTCGTTCCAATTCACATTCCAAGTAATATTCGGCATGCTAATTACATTGCCGGTTGCCAAATTGCATTATCTTTTATAGTTTCCGAGATATGGACTATCGATAATTTACACCTTAGGCTCTGCTTCTAACTTGGGCCCAAATTGTAAAATGGTCTTATCTATTGGCGATTTCGTTCCAATTCACATTCCAAGTAATATTCGGCATGCTAATTACATTGCCGGTTGCCAAATTGCATTATCTCTTATAGTTTCCGAGATATGGACTATCGATAATTTACACCTTAGGCTCTGCTTCTAACTTGGGCCCAAATTGTAAAATGGTCTTATCTATTGGCGATTTCGTTCCAATTCACACTCCAAGTAATATTCGGCATGCTAATTACATTGCCGGTTGCGAAATTGCATTATCTCTTATAGTTTCCGAGATATGGACTATCGATAAATTACACCTTAGGCTCTGCTTCTAACTTGGGCCCAAATTGTAAAATGGTCTTATCTATTGGCGATTTCGTTCCAATTCACATTCCAAGTAATATTCGGCATGCTAATTACATTGCCGGTTGCCAAATTGCATTATCTCTTATAGTTTCCGAGATATGGACTATCGATAATTTACATCTTAGGCTCTGCTTCTAACTTGGGCCCAAATTGTAAAATGGTCTTACCTATTGGCGATTCCGTTCCAATTCACATTCCAAGTAATATTCGGCATGCTAATTACATTGCCGGTTGCCAAATTGCATTATCTCTTATAGTTTCCGAGATATGGACTATCGATAATTTACACCTTAGGCTCTGCTTCTAACTTGGGCCCAAATTGTAAAATGGTCTTATCTATTGGCGATTTCGTTCCAATTCACATTCCAAGTAATATTCGGCATGCTAATTACATTGCCGGTTGCCAAATTGCATTATCTCTTATAGTTTCCGAGATATTGACTATCGATAATTTACACCTTAGGCTCTGCTTCTAACTTGGGCCCAAATTGTAAAATGGTCTTATCTATTGGCGATTTCGTTCCAATTCACATTCCAAGTAATATTCGGCATGCTAATTACATTGCCGGTTGCCAAATTGAATTATCTCGTATAGTTTCCGAGATATGGACTATCGATAATTTACACCTTAGGCTCTGCTTCTAACTTGGGCCCAAATTGTAAAATGGTCTTATCTATTGGCGATTTCGTTCCAATTCACATTCCAAGTAATATTCGGCATGCTAATTACATTGCCGGTTGCCAAATTGCATTATCTCTTATAGTTTCCGAGATATGGACTATCGATAATTTACACCTTAGGCTCTGCTTCTAACTTGGGCCCAAATTGTAAAATGGTCTTATCTATTGGCTATTTCGTTCCAATTCACATTCCAAGTAATATTCGGCATGCTAATTACATTGCCGGTTGCCTAATTGCATTATCTCTTATAGTTTCCGAGATATGGACTATCGATAATTTACACCTTAGGCTCTGCTTCTAACTTGGGCCCAAATTGTAAAATGGTCTTATCTATTGGCGATTTCGTTCCAATTCACACTCCAAGTAATATTCGGCATGCTAATTACACTGCCGGTTGCGAAATTGCATTATCTCTTATAGTTTCCGAGATATGGACTATCGATAATTTACACCTTAGGCTCTGCTTCTAACTTGGGCCCAAATTGTAAAATGGTCTTATCTATTGGCGATTTCGTTCCAATTCACATTCCAAGTAATATTCGGCATGCTAATTACATTGCCGGTTGCCAAATTGCATTATCTCTTATAGTTTCCGAGATATGGACTATCGATAATTTACACCTTAGGCTCTGCTTCTAACTTGGGCCCAAATTGTAAAATGGTCTTATCTATTGGCGATTTAGTTGCAATTCACATTCCAAGTAATATTCGGCATGCTAATTACATTGCCGGTTGCCAAATTGCATTATCTCTTATAGTTTCCGAGATATGGACTATCGATAATTTACACCTTAGGTTCTGCTTCTAACTTGGGCCCAAATTGTAAAATGGTCTTATCTATTGGCGATTTCGTTCCAATTCACATTCCAAGTAATATTCGGCATGCTAATTACATTGCCGGTTGCCAAATTGCATTATCTTTTATAGTTTCCGAGATATGGACTATCGATAATTTACACCTTAGGCTCTGCTTCTAACTTGGGCCCAAATTGTAAAATGGTCTTATCTATTGGCGATTTCGTTCCAATTCACATTCCAAGTAATATTCGGCATGCTAATTACATTGCCGGTTGCCAAATTGCATTATCTCTTATAGTTTCCGAGATATGGACTATCGATAATTTACACCTTAGGCTCTGCTTCTAACTTGGGCCCAAATTGTAAAATGGTCTTATCTATTGGCGATTTCGTTCCAATTCACACTCCAAGTAATATTCGGCATGCTAATTACATTGCCGGTTGCGAAATTGCATTATCTCTTATAGTTTCCGAGATATGGACTATCGATAATTTACACCTTAGGCTCTGCTTCTAACTTGGGCCCAAATTGTAAAATGGTCTTATCTATTGGCGATTTCGTTCCAATTCACATTCCAAGTAATATTCGGCATGCTAATTACATTGCCGGTTGCCAAATTGCATTATCTCTTATAGTTTCCGAGATATGGACTATCGATAATTTACACCTTAGGCTCTGCTTCTAACTTGGGCCCAAATTGTAAAATGGTCTTACCTATTGGCGATTCCGTTCCAATTCACATTCCAAGTAATATTCGGCATGCTAATTACATTGCCGGTTGCCAAATTGCATTATCTCTTATAGTTTCCGAGATATGGACTATCGATAATTTACACCTTAGGCTCTGCTTCTAACTTGGGCCCAAATTGTAAAATGGTCTTATCTATTGGCGATTTCGTTCCAATTCACATTCCAAGTAATATTCGGCATGCTAATTACATTGCCGGTTGCCAAATTGCATTATCTCTTATAGTTTCCGAGATATTGACTATCGATAATTTACACCTTAGGCTCTGCTTCTAACTTGGGCCCAAATTGTAAAATGGTCTTATCTATTGGCGATTTCGTCCCAATTCACATTCCAAGTGATATTCGGCATGCTAATTACATTGCCGGTTGCGAAATTGCATTATCTCTTATAGTTTCCGAGATATGGACTATCGATAATTTACACCTTAGGCTCTGCTTCTAACTTGCTCCCAAATTGTAAAATGGTCTTATCTATTGGCGATTTCGTTCCAATTCACATTCCAAGTAATATTCGGCATGCTAATTACATTGCCGGTTGCCAAATTGCATTATCTCTTATAGTTTCCGAGATATGGACTATCGATAATTTACACCTTAGGCTCTGCTTCTAACTTGGGCCCAAATTGTAAAATGGTCTTATCTATTGGCGATTTCGTTCCAATTCACATTCCAAGTAATATTGGACATGCTAATTACATTGCCGGTTGCCAAATTGCATTATCTCTTATAGTTTCCGGGATATGGACTATCGATAATTTACACCATAGGCTCTGCTTTTAACTTGGGCCCAAATTGTAAAATGGTCTTACCTATTGGCGATTTCGTTCCAATTCACATTCCAAGTAATATTCGGCATGCTAATTACATTGCCGGTTGCCAAATTGCATTATCTCTTATAGTTTCCGAGATATGGACTATCGATAATTTACACCTTAGGCTCTGCTTCTAACTTGGGCCCAAATTGTAAAATGGTCTTATCTATTGGCGATTTCGTTCCAATTCACATTCCAATTAATATTCGGCATGCTAATTACATTGCCGGTTGCCAAATTGCATTATCTCTTATAGTTTCCGAGATATGGACTATCGATAATTTACACCTTAGGCTCTGCTTCTAACTTGGGCCCAAATTGTAAAATAGTCTTATCTATTGGCGATTTCGTTCCAATTCACATTCCAAGTAATATTCGGCATGCTAATTACATTGCCGGTTGCCAAATTGCATTATCTCTTATAGTTTCCGAGATATGGACTATCGATAATTTACACCTTAGGCTCTGCTTCTAACTTGGGCCCAAATTGTAAAATGGTCTTATCTATTGGCGATTTCGTTCCAATTCACATTCCAAGTAATATTCGGCATGCTAATTACATTGCCGGTTGCCAAATTGCATTATCTCTTATAGTTTCCGAGATATGGACTATCGATAATTTACACCTTAGGCTCTGCTTCTAACTTGGGCCCAAATTGTAAAATGGTCTTATCTATTGGCGATTTCGTTCCAATTCACATTCCAAGTAATATTCGGCATGCTAATTACATTGCCGGTTGCCAAATTGAATTATCTCTTATAGTTTCCGAGATATGGACTATCGATAATTTACACCTTAGGCTCTGCTTCTAACTTGGGCCCAAATTGTAAAATGGTCTTACCTATTGGCGATTTCGTTCCAATTCACATTCCAAGTAATATTCGGCATGCTAATTACATTGCCGGTTGCCAAATTGCATTATCTCTTATAGTTTCCGAGATATGGCCTATCGATAATTTACACCTTAGGCTCTGCTTCTAACTTGGGCCCAAATTGTAAAATGGTCTTATCTATTGGCGATTTCGTTCCAATTCACATTCCAAGTAATATTCGGCATGCTAATTACATTGCCGGTTGCCAAATTGCATTATCTCTTATAGTTTCCGAGATATGGACTATCGATAATTTACACCTTAGGCTCTGCTTCTAACTTGGGCCCAAATTGTAAAATGGTCTTATCTATTGGCGATTTCGTCCCAATTCACATTCCAAGTGATATTCGGCATGCTAATTACATTGCCGGTTGCGAAATTGCATTATCTCTTATAGTTTCCGAGATATGGACTATCAATAATTTACACCTTAGGCTCTGCTTCTAACTTGGGCCCAAATTGTAAAATGGTCTTATCTATTGGCGATTTCGTTCCAATTCACATTCCAAGTAATATTCGGCATGCTAATTACATTGCCGGTTGCCAAATTGCATTATCTCTTATAGTTTCCGAGGTATGGACTATCGATAATTTACACATTAGGCTCTGCTTCTAACTTGGGCCAAATTGTAAAATGGTCTTATCTATTGGCGATTTCGTTCCAATTCACATTCCAAGTAATATTCGGCATGGTAATTACATTGCCGGTTGCCAATTTGCATTATCTCTTATAGTTTCCGAGATATGGACTATCGATAATTTACACCTTAGGCTCTGCTTCTAACTTGGGCCCAAATTGTAAAATGGTCTTATCTATTGGCGATTTCGTTCCAATTCACATTCCAAGTAATATTCGGCATGCTAATTACAATGCCGGTTGCCAAATTGCATTATCTCTTATAGTTTCCGAGATATGGACTATCGATAATTTACACCTTAGGCTCTGCTTCTAACTTGGGCCCAAATTGTAAAATGGTCTTATCTATTGGCGATTTCGTTCCAATTCACACTCCTAGTAATATTCGGCATGCTAATTACATTGCCGGTTGCGAAATTGCATTATCTCTTATAGTTTCCGAGATATGGACTATCAATAATTTACACCTTAGACTCTGCTTCTAACTTGGGCCCAAATTGTAAAATGGTCTTATCTATTGGCGAATTCGTTCCAATTCACATTCCAAGTAATATTCGGCATGCTAATTACATTGCCGGTTGCCAAATTGCATTATCTCTTATAGTTTCCGAGATATGGACTATCGATAATTTACACCTTAGGCTCTGCTTCTAACTTGGGCCCAAATTGTAAAATGGCCTTATCTATTGGCGATTTCGTCCTAATTCACATTCCAAGTAATATTCGGCATGCTAATTACATTGCCGGTTGCGAAATTGCATTATCTCTTATAGTTTCAGAGATATGGACTATCGATAATTTACACCTTAGGCTCTGCTTCTAACTTGGGCCCAAATTGTAAAATGGTCTTATCTATTGGCGATTTCGTTCCAATTCACATTCCAAGTAATATTCGGCATGCTAATTACAATGCCGGTTGCCAAATTGCATTATCTCTTATAGTTTCCGAGATATGGACTATCGATAATTTACACCTTAGGCTCTGCTTCTAACTTGGGCCCAAATTGTAAAATGGTCTTATCTATTGGCGATTTCGTTCCAATTCACATTCCAAGTAATATTGGACATGCTAATTACATTGCCGGTTGCCAAATTGCATTATCTCTTATAGTTTCCGGGATATGGACTATCGATAATTTACACCATAGGCTCTGCTTTTAACTTGGGCCCAAATTGTAAAATGGTCTTACCTATTGGCGATTTCGTTCCAATTCACATTCCAAGTAATATTCGGCATGCTAATTACATTGCCGGTTGCCAAATTGCATTATCTCTTATAGTTTCCGAGATATGGACTATCGATAATTTACACCTTAGGCTCTGCTTCTAACTTGGGCCCAAATTGTAAAATGGTCTTATCTATTGGCGATTTCGTTCCAATTCACATTCCAATTAATATTCGGCATGCTAATTACATTGCCGGTTGCCAAATTGCATTATCTCTTATAGTTTCCGAGATATGGACTATCGATAATTTACACCTTAGGCTCTGCTTCTAACTTGGGCCCAAATTGTAAAATAGTCTTATCTATTGGCGATTTCGTTCCAATTCACATTCCAAGTAATATTCGGCATGCTAATTACATTGCCGGTTGCCAAATTGCATTATCTCTTATAGTTTCCGAGATATGGACTATCGATAATTTACACCTTAGGCTCTGCTTCTAACTTGGGCCCAAATTGTAAAATGGTCTTATCTATTGGCGATTTCGTTCCAATTCACATTCCAAGTAATATTCGGCATGCTAATTACATTGCCGGTTGCCAAATTGCATTATCTCTTATAGTTTCCGAGATATGGACTATCGATAATTTACACCTTAGGCTCTGCTTCTAACTTGGGCCCAAATTGTAAAATGGTCTTATCTATTGGCGATTTCGTTCCAATTCACATTCCAAGTAATATTCGGCATGCTAATTACATTGCCGGTTGCCAAATTGAATTATCTCTTATAGTTTCCGAGATATGGACTATCGATAATTTACACCTTAGGCTCTGCTTCTAACTTGGGCCCAAATTGTAAAATGGTCTTACCTATTGGCGATTTCGTTCCAATTCACATTCCAAGTAATATTCGGCATGCTAATTACATTGCCGGTTGCCAAATTGCATTATCTCTTATAGTTTCCGAGATATGGCCTATCGATAATTTACACCTTAGGCTCTGCTTCTAACTTGGGCCCAAATTGTAAAATGGTCTTATCTATTGGCGATTTCGTTCCAATTCACATTCCAAGTAATATTCGGCATGCTAATTACATTGCCGGTTGCCAAATTGCATTATCTCTTATAGTTTCCGAGATATGGACTATCGATAATTTACACCTTAGGCTCTGCTTCTAACTTGGGCCCAAATTGTAAAATGGTCTTATCTATTGGCGATTTCGTCCCAATTCACATTCCAAGTGATATTCGGCATGCTAATTACATTGCCGGTTGCGAAATTGCATTATCTCTTATAGTTTCCGAGATATGGACTATCAATAATTTACACCTTAGGCTCTGCTTCTAACTTGGGCCCAAATTGTAAAATGGTCTTATCTATTGGCGATTTCGTTCCAATTCACATTCCAAGTAATATTCGGCATGCTAATTACATTGCCGGTTGCCAAATTGCATTATCTCTTATAGTTTCCGAGGTATGGACTATCGATAATTTACACATTAGGCTCTGCTTCTAACTTGGGCCAAATTGTAAAATGGTCTTATCTATTGGCGATTTCGTTCCAATTCACATTCCAAGTAATATTCGGCATGGTAATTACATTGCCGGTTGCCAATTTGCATTATCTCTTATAGTTTCCGAGATATGGACTATCGATAATTTACACCTTAGGCTCTGCTTCTAACTTGGGCCCAAATTGTAAAATGGTCTTATCTATTGGCGATTTCGTTCCAATTCACATTCCAAGTAATATTCGGCATGCTAATTACAATGCCGGTTGCCAAATTGCATTATCTCTTATAGTTTCCGAGATATGGACTATCGATAATTTACACCTTAGGCTCTGCTTCTAACTTGGGCCCAAATTGTAAAATGGTCTTATCTATTGGCGATTTCGTTCCAATTCACACTCCTAGTAATATTCGGCATGCTAATTACATTGCCGGTTGCGAAATTGCATTATCTCTTATAGTTTCCGAGATATGGACTATCAATAATTTACACCTTAGACTCTGCTTCTAACTTGGGCCCAAATTGTAAAATGGTCTTATCTATTGGCGAATTCGTTCCAATTCACATTCCAAGTAATATTCGGCATGCTAATTACATTGCCGGTTGCCAAATTGCATTATCTCTTATAGTTTCCGAGATATGGACTATCGATAATTTACACCTTAGGCTCTGCTTCTAACTTGGGCCCAAATTGTAAAATGGCCTTATCTATTGGCGATTTCGTCCTAATTCACATTCCAAGTAATATTCGGCATGCTAATTACATTGCCGGTTGCGAAATTGCATTATCTCTTATAGTTTCAGAGATATGGACTATCGATAATTTACACCTTAGGCTCTGCTTCTAACTTGGGCCCAAATTGTAAAATGGTCTTATCTATTGGCAATTTCGTTCCAATTCACATTCCAAGTAATATTCGGCATGCTAATTACATTGCCGGTTGCCAAATTGAATTATCTCTTATAGTTTCCGAGATATGGACTATCGATAATTTACACCTTAGGCTCTGCTTCTAACTTGGGCCCAAATTGTAAAATGGTCTTATCTATTGGCGATTTCGTTCCAATTCACATTCCAAGTAATATTCGGCATGCTAATTACATTGCCGGTTGCCAAATTGCATTAACTCTTATAGTTTCCGAGATATGGACTATCGATTATTTACACCTTAGGCTCTGCTTCTAACTTGGGCCCAAATTGTAAAATGGTCTTATCTATTGGCGATTTCGTTCCAATTCACATTCCAAGTAATATTCGGCATGCTAATTACATTGCCGGTTGCCAAATTGCATTATCTCTTATAGTTTCCGAGATATGGACTATCGATAATTTACACCATAGGCTCTGCTTCTAACTTGGGCCCAAATTGTAAAATTCCCTTATCTATTGGCGATTTCGTTCCAATTCACATTCCAAGTAATATTCGGCATGCTAATTACATTGCCGGTTGCCAAATTGCATTATCTCTTATAGTTTCCGAGATATGGACTATCGATAATTTACACCTTAGGCTCTGCTTCTAACTTGGGCCCAAATTGTAAAATGGTCTTATCTATTGGCGATTTCGTTCCAATTCACATTCCAAGTAATATTCGGCATGCTAATTACATTGCCGGTTGCCAAATTGCATTATCTCTTATAGTTTCCGAGATATGGACTATCGATAATTTACACCTTAGGCTCTGCTTCTAACTTGGGCCCAAATTGTAAAATGGTCTTATCTATTGGCGATTTCGTTCCAATTCACATTCCAAGTAATATTCGGCATGCTAATTACATTGCCGGTTGCCAAATTGAATTATCTCTTATAGTTTCCGAGATATGGACTATCGATAATTTATACCTTAGGTTCTGCTTCTAACTTGGGCCCAAATTGTAAAATGGTCTTACCTATTGGCGATTTCGTTCCAATTCACATTCCAAGTAATATTCGGCATGCTAATTACATTGCCGGTTGCCAAATTGCATTATCTCTTATAGTTTCCGAGATATGGACTATCGATAATTTACACCTTAGGCTCTGCTTCTAACTTCGGCCCAAATTGTAAAATGGCCTTATCTATTGGCGATTTCGTTCCAATTCACATTCCAAGTAATATTCGGCATGCTAATTACATTGCCGGTTGCCAAATTGCATTATCTCTTATAGTTTCCGAGATATGGACTATCGATAATTTACACCTTAGGCTCTGCTTCTAACTTGGGCCCAAATTGTAAAATGGTCTTATCTATTGGCGATTTCGTCCCAATTCACATTCCAAGTGATATTCGGCATGCTAATTACATTGCCGGTTGCGAAATTGCATTATCTCTTATAGTTTCCGAGATATGGACTATCAATAATTTACACCTTAGGCTCTGCTTCTAACTTGGGCCCAAATTGTAAAATGGTCTTATCTATTGGCGATTTCGTTCCAATTCACATTCCAAGTAATATTCGGCATGCTAATTACATTGCCGGTTGCGAAATTGCATTATCTCTTATAGTTTCCGAGATATGGACTATCGATAAATTACACCTTAGGCTCTGCTTCTAACTTGGGCCCAAATTGTAAAATGGTCTTATCTATTGGCGATTTCGTTCCAATTCACATTCCAAGTAATATTCGGCATGCTAATTACATTGCCGGTTGCCAAATTGCATTATCTCTTATAGTTTCCGAGATATGGACTATCGATAATTTACACCTTAGGCTCTGCTTCTAACTTGGGCCCAAATTGTAAAATGGTCTTACCTATTGGCGATTCCGTTCCAATTCACATTCCAAGTAATATTCGGCATGCTAATTACATTGCCGGTTGCCAAATTGCATTATCTCTTATAGTTTCCGAGATATGGACTATCGATAATTTACACCTTAGGCTCTGCTTCTAACTTGGGCCCAAATTGTAAAATGGTCTTATCTATTGGCGATTTCGTTCCAATTCACATTCCAAGTAATATTCGGCATGCTAATTACATTGCCGGTTGCCAAATTGCATTATCTCTTATAGTTTCCGAGATATTGACTATCGATAATTTACACCTTAGGCTCTGCTTCTAACTTGGGCCCAAATTGTAAAATGGTCTTATCTATTGGCGATTTCGTTCCAATTCACATTCCAAGTAATATTCGGCATGCTAATTACATTGCCGGTTGCCAAATTGAATTATCTCGTATAGTTTCCGAGATATGGACTATCGATAATTTACACCTTAGGCTCTGCTTCTAACTTGGGCCCAAATTGTAAAATGGTCTTATCTATTGGCGATTTCGTTCCAATTCACATTCCAAGTAATATTCGGCATGCTAATTACATTGCCGGTTGCCAAATTGCATTATCTCTTATAGTTTCCGAGATATGGACTATCGATAATTTACACCTTAGGCTCTGCTTCTAACTTGGGCCCAAATTGTAAAATGGTCTTATCTATTGGCTATTTCGTTCCAATTCACATTCCAAGTAATATTCGGCATGCTAATTACATTGCCGGTTGCCTAATTGCATTATCTCTTATAGTTTCCGAGATATGGACTATCGATAATTTACACCTTAGGCTCTGCTTCTAACTTGGGCCCAAATTGTAAAATGGTCTTATCTATTGGCGATTTCGTTCCAATTCACACTCCAAGTAATATTCGGCATGCTAATTACACTGCCGGTTGCGAAATTGCATTATCTCTTATAGTTTCCGAGATATGGACTATCGATAATTTACACCTTAGGCTCTGCTTCTAACTTGGGCCCAAATTGTAAAATGGTCTTATCTATTGGCGATTTCGTTCCAATTCACATTCCAAGTAATATTCGGCATGCTAATTACATTGCCGGTTGCCAAATTGCATTATCTCTTATAGTTTCCGAGATATGGACTATCGATAATTTACACCTTAGGCTCTGCTTCTAACTTGGGCCCAAATTGTAAAATGGTCTTATCTATTGGCGATTTAGTTGCAATTCACATTCCAAGTAATATTCGGCATGCTAATTACATTGCCGGTTGCCAAATTGCATTATCTCTTATAGTTTCCGAGATATGGACTATCGATAATTTACACCTTAGGTTCTGCTTCTAACTTGGGCCCAAATTGTAAAATGGTCTTATCTATTGGCGATTTCGTTCCAATTCACATTCCAAGTAATATTCGGCATGCTAATTACATTGCCGGTTGCCAAATTGCATTATCTTTTATAGTTTCCGAGATATGGACTATCGATAATTTACACCTTAGGCTCTGCTTCTAACTTGGGCCCAAATTGTAAAATGGTCTTATCTATTGGCGATTTCGTTCCAATTCACATTCCAAGTAATATTCGGCATGCTAATTACATTGCCGGTTGCCAAATTGCATTATCTCTTATAGTTTCCGAGATATGGACTATCGATAATTTACACCTTAGGCTCTGCTTCTAACTTGGGCCCAAATTGTAAAATGGTCTTATCTATTGGCGATTTCGTTCCAATTCACACTCCAAGTAATATTCGGCATGCTAATTACATTGCCGGTTGCGAAATTGCATTATCTCTTATAGTTTCCGAGATATGGACTATCGATAATTTACACCTTAGGCTCTGCTTCTAACTTGGGCCCAAATTGTAAAATGGTCTTATCTATTGGCGATTTCGTTCCAATTCACATTCCAAGTAATATTCGGCATGCTAATTACATTGCCGGTTGCCAAATTGCATTATCTCTTATAGTTTCCGAGATATGGACTATCGATAATTTACACCTTAGGCTCTGCTTCTAACTTGGGCCCAAATTGTAAAATGGTCTTACCTATTGGCGATTCCGTTCCAATTCACATTCCAAGTAATATTCGGCATGCTAATTACATTGCCGGTTGCCAAATTGCATTATCTCTTATAGTTTCCGAGATATGGACTATCGATAATTTACACCTTAGGCTCTGCTTCTAACTTGGGCCCAAATTGTAAAATGGTCTTATCTATTGGCGATTTCGTTCCAATTCACATTCCAAGTAATATTCGGCATGCTAATTACATTGCCGGTTGCCAAATTGCATTATCTCTTATAGTTTCCGAGATATTGACTATCGATAATTTACACCTTAGGCTCTGCTTCTAACTTGGGCCCAAATTGTAAAATGGTCTTATCTATTGGCGATTTCGTCCCAATTCACATTCCAAGTGATATTCGGCATGCTAATTACATTGCCGGTTGCGAAATTGCATTATCTCTTATAGTTTCCGAGATATGGACTATCGATAATTTACACCTTAGGCTCTGCTTCTAACTTGCTCCCAAATTGTAAAATGGTCTTATCTATTGGCGATTTCGTTCCAATTCACATTCCAAGTAATATTCGGCATGCTAATTACATTGCCGGTTGCCAAATTGCATTATCTCTTATAGTTTCCGAGATATGGACTATCGATAATTTACACCTTAGGCTCTGCTTCTAACTTGGGCCCAAATTGTAAAATGGTCTTATCTATTGGCGATTTCGTTCCAATTCACATTCCAAGTAATATTGGACATGCTAATTACATTGCCGGTTGCCAAATTGCATTATCTCTTATAGTTTCCGGGATATGGACTATCGATAATTTACACCATAGGCTCTGCTTTTAACTTGGGCCCAAATTGTAAAATGGTCTTACCTATTGGCGATTTCGTTCCAATTCACATTCCAAGTAATATTCGGCATGCTAATTACATTGCCGGTTGCCAAATTGCATTATCTCTTATAGTTTCCGAGATATGGACTATCGATAATTTACACCTTAGGCTCTGCTTCTAACTTGGGCCCAAATTGTAAAATGGTCTTATCTATTGGCGATTTCGTTCCAATTCACATTCCAATTAATATTCGGCATGCTAATTACATTGCCGGTTGCCAAATTGCATTATCTCTTATAGTTTCCGAGATATGGACTATCGATAATTTACACCTTAGGCTCTGCTTCTAACTTGGGCCCAAATTGTAAAATAGTCTTATCTATTGGCGATTTCGTTCCAATTCACATTCCAAGTAATATTCGGCATGCTAATTACATTGCCGGTTGCCAAATTGCATTATCTCTTATAGTTTCCGAGATATGGACTATCGATAATTTACACCTTAGGCTCTGCTTCTAACTTGGGCCCAAATTGTAAAATGGTCTTATCTATTGGCGATTTCGTTCCAATTCACATTCCAAGTAATATTCGGCATGCTAATTACATTGCCGGTTGCCAAATTGCATTATCTCTTATAGTTTCCGAGATATGGACTATCGATAATTTACACCTTAGGCTCTGCTTCTAACTTGGGCCCAAATTGTAAAATGGTCTTATCTATTGGCGATTTCGTTCCAATTCACATTCCAAGTAATATTCGGCATGCTAATTACATTGCCGGTTGCCAAATTGAATTATCTCTTATAGTTTCCGAGATATGGACTATCGATAATTTACACCTTAGGCTCTGCTTCTAACTTGGGCCCAAATTGTAAAATGGTCTTACCTATTGGCGATTTCGTTCCAATTCACATTCCAAGTAATATTCGGCATGCTAATTACATTGCCGGTTGCCAAATTGCATTATCTCTTATAGTTTCCGAGATATGGCCTATCGATAATTTACACCTTAGGCTCTGCTTCTAACTTGGGCCCAAATTGTAAAATGGTCTTATCTATTGGCGATTTCGTTCCAATTCACATTCCAAGTAATATTCGGCATGCTAATTACATTGCCGGTTGCCAAATTGCATTATCTCTTATAGTTTCCGAGATATGGACTATCGATAATTTACACCTTAGGCTCTGCTTCTAACTTGGGCCCAAATTGTAAAATGGTCTTATCTATTGGCGATTTCGTCCCAATTCACATTCCAAGTGATATTCGGCATGCTAATTACATTGCCGGTTGCGAAATTGCATTATCTCTTATAGTTTCCGAGATATGGACTATCAATAATTTACACCTTAGGCTCTGCTTCTAACTTGGGCCCAAATTGTAAAATGGTCTTATCTATTGGCGATTTCGTTCCAATTCACATTCCAAGTAATATTCGGCATGCTAATTACATTGCCGGTTGCCAAATTGCATTATCTCTTATAGTTTCCGAGGTATGGACTATCGATAATTTACACATTAGGCTCTGCTTCTAACTTGGGCCAAATTGTAAAATGGTCTTATCTATTGGCGATTTCGTTCCAATTCACATTCCAAGTAATATTCGGCATGGTAATTACATTGCCGGTTGCCAATTTGCATTATCTCTTATAGTTTCCGAGATATGGACTATCGATAATTTACACCTTAGGCTCTGCTTCTAACTTGGGCCCAAATTGTAAAATGGTCTTATCTATTGGCGATTTCGTTCCAATTCACATTCCAAGTAATATTCGGCATGCTAATTACAATGCCGGTTGCCAAATTGCATTATCTCTTATAGTTTCCGAGATATGGACTATCGATAATTTACACCTTAGGCTCTGCTTCTAACTTGGGCCCAAATTGTAAAATGGTCTTATCTATTGGCGATTTCGTTCCAATTCACACTCCTAGTAATATTCGGCATGCTAATTACATTGCCGGTTGCGAAATTGCATTATCTCTTATAGTTTCCGAGATATGGACTATCAATAATTTACACCTTAGACTCTGCTTCTAACTTGGGCCCAAATTGTAAAATGGTCTTATCTATTGGCGAATTCGTTCCAATTCACATTCCAAGTAATATTCGGCATGCTAATTACATTGCCGGTTGCCAAATTGCATTATCTCTTATAGTTTCCGAGATATGGACTATCGATAATTTACACCTTAGGCTCTGCTTCTAACTTGGGCCCAAATTGTAAAATGGCCTTATCTATTGGCGATTTCGTCCTAATTCACATTCCAAGTAATATTCGGCATGCTAATTACATTGCCGGTTGCGAAATTGCATTATCTCTTATAGTTTCAGAGATATGGACTATCGATAATTTACACCTTAGGCTCTGCTTCTAACTTGGGCCCAAATTGTAAAATGGTCTTATCTATTGGCAATTTCGTTCCAATTCACATTCCAAGTAATATTCGGCATGCTAATTACATTGCCGGTTGCCAAATTGAATTATCTCTTATAGTTTCCGAGATATGGACTATCGATAATTTACACCTTAGGCTCTGCTTCTAACTTGGGCCCAAATTGTAAAATGGTCTTATCTATTGGCGATTTCGTTCCAATTCACATTCCAAGTAATATTCGGCATGCTAATTACATTGCCGGTTGCCAAATTGCATTAACTCTTATAGTTTCCGAGATATGGACTATCGATTATTTACACCTTAGGCTCTGCTTCTAACTTGGGCCCAAATTGTAAAATGGTCTTATCTATTGGCGATTTCGTTCCAATTCACATTCCAAGTAATATTCGGCATGCTAATTACATTGCCGGTTGCCAAATTGCATTATCTCTTATAGTTTCCGAGATATGGACTATCGATAATTTACACCATAGGCTCTGCTTCTAACTTGGGCCCAAATTGTAAAATTCCCTTATCTATTGGCGATTTCGTTCCAATTCACATTCCAAGTAATATTCGGCATGCTAATTACATTGCCGGTTGCCAAATTGCATTATCTCTTATAGTTTCCGAGATATGGACTATCGATAATTTACACCTTAGGCTCTGCTTCTAACTTGGGCCCAAATTGTAAAATGGTCTTATCTATTGGCGATTTCGTTCCAATTCACATTCCAAGTAATATTCGGCATGCTAATTACATTGCCGGTTGCCAAATTGCATTATCTCTTATAGTTTCCGAGATATGGACTATCGATAATTTACACCTTAGGCTCTGCTTCTAACTTGGGCCCAAATTGTAAAATGGTCTTATCTATTGGCGATTTCGTTCCAATTCACATTCCAAGTAATATTCGGCATGCTAATTACATTGCCGGTTGCCAAATTGAATTATCTCTTATAGTTTCCGAGATATGGACTATCGATAATTTATACCTTAGGTTCTGCTTCTAACTTGGGCCCAAATTGTAAAATGGTCTTACCTATTGGCGATTTCGTTCCAATTCACATTCCAAGTAATATTCGGCATGCTAATTACATTGCCGGTTGCCAAATTGCATTATCTCTTATAGTTTCCGAGATATGGACTATCGATAATTTACACCTTAGGCTCTGCTTCTAACTTCGGCCCAAATTGTAAAATGGCCTTATCTATTGGCGATTTCGTTCCAATTCACATTCCAAGTAATATTCGGCATGCTAATTACATTGCCGGTTGCCAAATTGCATTATCTCTTATAGTTTCCGAGATATGGACTATCGATAATTTACACCTTAGGCTCTGCTTCTAACTTGGGCCCAAATTGTAAAATGGTCTTATCTATTGGCGATTTCGTCCCAATTCACATTCCAAGTGATATTCGGCATGCTAATTACATTGCCGGTTGCGAAATTGCATTATCTCTTATAGTTTCCGAGATATGGACTATCAATAATTTACACCTTAGGCTCTGCTTCTAACTTGGGCCCAAATTGTAAAATGGTCTTATCTATTGGCGATTTCGTTCCAATTCACATTCCAAGTAATATTCGGCATGCTAATTACATTGCCGGTTGCAAAATTGCATTATCTCTTATAGTTTCCGAGATATGGACTATCGATAATTTACACCTTAGGCTCTGCTTCTAACTTGGGCCCAAATTGTAAAATGGTCTTATCTATTGGCGATTTCGTTCCAATTCACATTCCAAGTAATATTCGGCATGCTAATTACATTGCCGGTTGCCAAGTTGCATTTTCTCTTATAGTCTCCGAGATATGGACTATCGATAATTTACACCTTAGGCTCTGCTTCTAACTTGGGCCCAAATTGTAAAATGGTCTTATCTATTGGCGATTTCGTTCCAATTCACATTCCAAGTAATATTCGGCATGCTAATTACATTGCCGGTTGCCAAGTTGCATTATCTCTTATAGCTTCCGAGATATGGACTATCGATAATTTACACCTTAGGCTCTGCTTCTAACTTGGGCCCAAATTGTAAAATGGTCTTATCTATTGGCGATTTCGTTCCAATTCACATTCCAAGTAATATTCGGCATGCTAATTACATTGCCGGTTGCCAAATTGCATTATCTCTTATAGTTTCCGAGATATGGACTATCGATAATTTACACCTTAGGCTCTGCTTCTAACTTGGGCCCAAATTGTAAAATGGTCTTATCTATTGGCGATTTCGTTCCAATTCACACTCCAAGTAATATTCGGCATGCTAATTACATTGCCGGTTGCGAAATTGCATTATCTCTTATAGTTTCCGAGATATGGACTATCGATAATTTACACCTTAGGCTCTGCTTCTAACTTGGGCCCAAATTGTAAAATGGTCTTATCTATTGGCGATTTCGTTCCAATTCACATTCCAAGTAATATTCGGCATGCTAATTACATTGCCGGTTGCCAAATTGCATTATCTCTTATAGTTTCCGAGATATGGACTATCGATAATTTACACCTTAGGCTCTGCTTCTAACTTGGGCCCAAATTGTAAAATGGTCTTATCTATTGGCGATTTCGTTCCAATTCACATTCCAAGTAATATTCGGCATGCTAATTACATTGCCGGTTGCCAAATTGCATTATCTCTTATAGTTTCCGAGATATGGACTATCGATAATTTACACCTTAGGCTCTGCTTCTAACTTGGGCCCAAATTGTAAAATGGTCTTATCTATTGGCGATTTCGTTCCAATTCACATTCCAAGTAATATTCGGCATGCTAATTACATTGCCGGTTGCCAAATTGCATTATCTCTTATAGTTTCCGAGATATGGACTATCGATAATTTACACCTTAGGCTCTGCTTCTAACTTGGGCCCAAATTGTAAAATGGTCTTATCTATTGGCGATTTCGTTCCAATTCACACTCCAAGTAATATTCGGCATGCTAATTACATTGCCGGTTGCGAAATTGCATTATCTCTTATAGTTTCCGAGATATGGACTATCGATAATTTACACCTTAGGCTCTGCTTCTAACTTGGGCCCAAATTGTAAAATGGTCTTATCTATTGGCGATTTCGTTCCAATTCACATTCCAAGTAATATTCGGCATGCTAATTACATTGCCGGTTGCCAAATTGCATTATCTCTTATAGTTTCCGAGATATGGACTATCGATAATTTACACCTTAGGCTCTGCTTCTAACTTGGGCCCAAATTGTAAAATGGTCTTATCTATTGGCGATTTCGTTCCAATTCACATTCCAAGTAATATTCGGCATGCTAATTACATTGCCGGTTGCCAAATTGCATTATCTCTTATAGTTTCCGAGATATGGACTATCGATAATTTACACCTTAGGCTCTGCTTCTAACTTGGGCCCAAATTGTAAAATGGTCTTATCTATTGGCGATTTCGTCCCAATTCACATTCCAAGTGATATTCGGCATGCTAATTACATTGCCGGTTGCGAAATTGCATTATCTCTTATAGTTTCCGAGATATGGACTATCGATAATTTACACCTTAGGCTCTGCTTCTAACTTGGGCCCAAATTGTAAAATGGTCTTATCTATTGGCGATTTCGTTCCAATTCACATTCCAAGTAATATTCGGCATGCTAATTACATTGCCGGTTGCCAAATTGCATTATCTCTTATAGTTTCCGAGATATGGACTATCGATAATTTACACCTTAGGCTCTGCTTCTAACTTGGGCCCAAATTGTAAAATGGTCTTATCTATTGGCGATTTAGTTGCAATTCACATTCCAAGTAATATTCGGCATGCTAATTACATTGCCGGTTGCCAAATTGCATTATCTCTTATAGTTTCCGAGATATGGACTATCGATAATTTACACCTTAGGCTCTGCTTCTAACTTGGGCTCAAATTGTAAAATGGTCTTATCTATTGGCGATTTAGTTGCAATTCACATTCCAAGTAATATTCGGCATGCTAATTACATTGCCGGTTGCCAAATTGCATTATCTCTTATAGTTTCCGAGATATGGACTATCGATAATTTACACCTTAGGCTCTGCTTCTAACTTGGGCCCAAATTGTAAAATGGTCTTATCTATTGGCGATTTCGTCCCAATTCACATTCCAAGTGATATTCGGCATGCTAATTACATTGCCGGTTGCGAAATTGCATTATCTCTTATAGTTTCCGAGATATGGACTATCGATAATTTACACCTTAGGCTCTGCTTCTAACTTGGGCCCAAATTGTAAAATGGTCTTATCTATTGGCGATTTCGTTCCAATTCACATTCCAAGTAATATTCGGCATGCTAATTACATTGCCGGTTGCCAAATTGCATTATCTCTTATAGTTTCCGAGATATGGACTATCGATAATTTACACCTTAGGCTCTGCTTCTAACTTGGGCCCAAATTGTAAAATGGTCTTATCTATTGGCGATTTAGTTGCAATTCACATTCCAAGTAATATTCGGCATGCTAATTACATTGCCGGTTGCCAAATTGCATTATCTCTTATAGTTTCCGAGATATGGACTATCGATAATTTACACCTTAGGCTCTGCTTCTAACTTGGGCCCAAATTGTAAAATGGTCTTATCTATTGGCGATTTACTTGCAATTCACATTCCAAGTAATATTCGGCATGCTAATTACATTGCCGGTTGCCAAATTGCATTATCTCTTATAGTTTCCGAGATATGGACTATCGATAATTTACACCTTAGGCTCTGCTTCTAACTTGGGCCCAAATTGTAAAATGGTCTTATCTATTGGCGATTTCGTTCCAATTCACATTCCAAGTAATATTCGGCATGCTAATTACATTGCCGGTTGCCAAATTGCATTATCTCTTATAGTTTCCGAGATATGGACTATCGATAATTTACACCTTAGGCTCTGCTTCTAACTTGGGCCCAAATTGTAAAATGGTCTTATCAATTGGCGATTTCGTTCCAATTCACATTCCAAGTAATATTCGGCATGCTAATTACATTGCCGGTTGCCAAATTGCATTATCTCTTATAGTTTCCGAGATATGGACTATCGATAATTTACACCTTAGGCTCTGCTTCTAACTTGGGCCCAAATTGTAAAATGGTCTTATCTATTTTCGATTTCGTTCCAATTCACACTCCAAGTAATATTCGGCATGCTAATTACATTGCCGGTTGCGAAATTGCATTATCTCTTATAGTTTCCGAGATATGGACTATCGATAATTTACACCTTAGGCTCTGCTTCTAACTTGGGCCCAAATTGTAAAATGGTCTTATCTATTGGCGATTTCGTTCCAATTCACATTCCAAGTAATATTCGGCATGCTAATTACATTGCCGGTTGCCAAATTGCATTATCTCTTATAGTTTCCGAGATATGGACTATCGATAATTTACACCTTAGGCTCTGCTTCTAACTTGGGCCCAAATTGTAAAATGGTCTTATCTATTGGCGATTTCGTTCCAATTCACATTCCAAGTAATATTCGGCATGCTAATTACATTGCCGGTTGCCAAATTGCATTATCTCTTATAGTTTCCGAGATATGGACTATCGATAATTTACACCTTAGGCTCTGCTTCTAACTTGGGCCCAAATTGTAAAATAGTCTTATCTATTGGCGATTTAGTTGCAATTCACATTCCAAGTAATATTCGGCATGCTAATTACATTGCCGGTTGTCAAATTGAATTATCTCTTATAGTTTCCGAGATATGGACTATCGATAATTTACACCTTAGGCTCTGCTTCTAACTTGGGCCCAAATTGTAAAATGGTCTTTTCTATTGGCGATTTCGTTCCAATTCACATTCCAAGTAATATTTGGCATGCTAATTACATTGCCGGTTGCCAAATTGCATTATCTCTTATAGTTTCCGAGATATGGACTATCGATAATTTACACCTTAGGCTCTGCTTCTAACTTGGGCCCAAATTGTAAAATGGTCTTATCTATTGGCGATTTCGTTCCAATTCACACTCCAAGTAATATTCGGCATGCTAATTACATTGCCGGTTGCGAAATTGCATTATCTCTTATAGTTTCCGAGATATGGACTATCGATAATTTACACCTTAGGCTCTGCTTCTAACTTGGGCCCAAATTGTAAAATGGTCTTTTCTATTGGCGATTTCGTTCCAATTCACATTCCAAGTAATATTTGGCATGCTAATTACATTGCCGGTTGCCAAGTTGCATTATCTCTTATAGCTTCCGAGATATGGACTATCGATAATTTACACCTTAGGCTCTGCTTCTAACTTGGGCCCAAATTGTAAAATGGTCTTATCTATTGGCGATTTCGTTCCAATTCACATTCCAAGTAATATTCGGCATGCTAATTACATTGCCGGTTGCCAAATTGCATTATCTCTTATAGTTTCCGAGATATGGACTATCGATAATTTACACCTTAGGCTCTGCTTCTAACTTGGGCCCAAATTGTAAAATGGTCTTATCTATTGGCGATTTCGTTCCAATTCACACTCCAAGTAATATTCGGCATGCTAATTACATTGCCGGTTGCGAAATTGCATTATCTCTTATAGTTTCCGAGATATGGACTATCGATAATTTACACCTTAGGCTCTGCTTCTAACTTGGGCCCAAATTGTAAAATGGTCTTATCTATTGGCGATTTCGTTCCAATTCACATTCCAAGTAATATTCGGCATGCTAATTACATTGCCGGTTGCCAAATTGCATTATCTCTTATAGTTTCCGAGATATGGACTATCGATAATTTACACCTTAGGCTCTGCTTCTAACTTGGGCCCAAATTGTAAAATGGTCTTATCTATTGGCGATTTCGTTCCAATTCACATTCCAAGTAATATTCTGCATGCTAATTACATTGCCGGTTGCCAAATTGCATTATCTCTTATAGTTTCCGAGATATGGACTATCGATAATTTACACCTTAGGCTCTGCTTCTAACTTGGGCCCAAATTGTAAAATGGTCTTATCTATTGGCGATTTCGTTCCAATTCACATTCCAAGTAATATTCGGCATGCTAATTACATTGCCGGTTGCCAAATTGCATTATCTCTTATAGTTTCCGAGATATGGACTATCGATAATTTACACCTTAGGCTCTGCTTCTAACTTGGGCCCAAATTGTAAAATGGTCTTATCTATTGGCGATTTCGTTCCAATTCACACTCCAAGTAATATTCGGCATGCTAATTACATTGCCGGTTGCGAAATTGCATTATCTCTTATAGTTTCCGAGATATGGACTATCGATAATTTACACCTTAGGCTCTGCTTCTAACTTGGGCCCAAATTGTAAAATGGTCTTATCTATTGGCGATTTCGTTCCAATTCACATTCCAAGTAATATTCGGCATGCTAATTACATTGCCGGTTGCCAAATTGCATTATCTCTTATAGTTTCCGAGATATGGACTATCGATAATTTACACCTTAGGCTCTGCTTCTAACTTGGGCCCAAATTGTAAAATGGTCTTATCTATTGGCGATTTCGTTCCAATTCACATTCCAAGTAATATTCGGCATGCTAATTACATTGCCGGTTGCCAAATTGCATTATCTCTTATAGTTTCCGAGATATGGACTATCGATAATTTACACCTTAGGCTCTGCTTCTAACTTGGGCCCAAATTGTAAAATGGTCTTATCTATTGGCGATTTCGTCCCAATTCACATTCCAAGTGATATTCGGCATGCTAATTACATTGCCGGTTGCGAAATTGCATTATCTCTTATAGTTTCCGAGATATGGACTATCGATAATTTACACCTTAGGCTCTGCTTCTAACTTGGGCCCAAATTGTAAAATGGTCTTATCTATTGGCGATTTCGTTCCAATTCACATTCCAAGTAATATTCGGCATGCTAATTACATTGCCGGTTGCCAAATTGCATTATCTCTTATAGTTTCCGAGATATGGACTATCGATAATTTACACCTTAGGCTCTGCTTCTAACTTGGGCCCAAATTGTAAAATGGTCTTATCTATTGGCGATTTAGTTGCAATTCACATTCCAAGTAATATTCGGCATGCTAATTACATTGCCGGTTGCCAAATTGCATTATCTCTTATAGTTTCCGAGATATGGACTATCGATAATTTACACCTTAGGCTCTGCTTCTAACTTGGGCTCAAATTGTAAAATGGTCTTATCTATTGGCGATTTAGTTGCAATTCACATTCCAAGTAATATTCGGCATGCTAATTACATTGCCGGTTGCCAAATTGCATTATCTCTTATAGTTTCCGAGATATGGACTATCGATAATTTACACCTTAGGCTCTGCTTCTAACTTGGGCCCAAATTGTAAAATGGTCTTATCTATTGGCGATTTCGTCCCAATTCACATTCCAAGTGATATTCGGCATGCTAATTACATTGCCGGTTGCGAAATTGCATTATCTCTTATAGTTTCCGAGATATGGACTATCGATAATTTACACCTTAGGCTCTGCTTCTAACTTGGGCCCAAATTGTAAAATGGTCTTATCTATTGGCGATTTCGTTCCAATTCACATTCCAAGTAATATTCGGCATGCTAATTACATTGCCGGTTGCCAAATTGCATTATCTCTTATAGTTTCCGAGATATGGACTATCGATAATTTACACCTTAGGCTCTGCTTCTAACTTGGGCCCAAATTGTAAAATGGTCTTATCTATTGGCGATTTAGTTGCAATTCACATTCCAAGTAATATTCGGCATGCTAATTACATTGCCGGTTGCCAAATTGCATTATCTCTTATAGTTTCCGAGATATGGACTATCGATAATTTACACCTTAGGCTCTGCTTCTAACTTGGGCCCAAATTGTAAAATGGTCTTATCTATTGGCGATTTAGTTGCAATTCACATTCCAAGTAATATTCGGCATGCTAATTACATTGCCGGTTGCCAAATTGCATTATCTCTTATAGTTTCCGAGATATGGACTATCGATAATTTACACCTTAGGCTCTGCTTCTAACTTGGGCCCAAATTGTAAAATGGTCTTATCTATTGGCGATTTCGTTCCAATTCACATTCCAAGTAATATTCGGCATGCTAATTACATTGCCGGTTGCCAAATTGCATTATCTCTTATAGTTTCCGAGATATGGACTATCGATAATTTACACCTTAGGCTCTGCTTCTAACTTGGGCCCAAATTGTAAAATGGTCTTATCAATTGGCGATTTCGTTCCAATTCACATTCCAAGTAATATTCGGCATGCTAATTACATTGCCGGTTGCCAAATTGCATTATCTCTTATAGTTTCCGAGATATGGACTATCGATAATTTACACCTTAGGCTCTGCTTCTAACTTGGGCCCAAATTGTAAAATGGTCTTATCTATTTTCGATTTCGTTCCAATTCACACTCCAAGTAATATTCGGCATGCTAATTACATTGCCGGTTGCGAAATTGCATTATCTCTTATAGTTTCCGAGATATGGACTATCGATAATTTACACCTTAGGCTCTGCTTCTAACTTGGGCCCAAATTGTAAAATGGTCTTATCTATTGGCGATTTCGTTCCAATTCACATTCCAAGTAATATTCGGCATGCTAATTACATTGCCGGTTGCCAAATTGCATTATCTCTTATAGTTTCCGAGATATGGACTATCGATAATTTACACCTTAGGCTCTGCTTCTAACTTGGGCCCAAATTGTAAAATGGTCTTATCTATTGGCGATTTCGTTCCAATTCACATTCCAAGTAATATTCGGCATGCTAATTACATTGCCGGTTGCCAAATTGCATTATCTCTTATAGTTTCCGAGATATGGACTATCGATAATTTACACCTTAGGCTCTGCTTCTAACTTGGGCCCAAATTGTAAAATAGTCTTATCTATTGGCGATTTAGTTGCAATTCACATTCCAAGTAATATTCGGCATGCTAATTACATTGCCGGTTGTCAAATTGAATTATCTCTTATAGTTTCCGAGATATGGACTATCGATAATTTACACCTTAGGCTCTGCTTCTAACTTGGGCCCAAATTGTAAAATGGTCTTTTCTATTGGCGATTTCGTTCCAATTCACATTCCAAGTAATATTTGGCATGCTAATTACATTGCCGGTTGCCAAATTGCATTATCTCTTATAGTTTCCGAGATATGGACTATCGATAATTTACACCTTAGGCTCTGCTTCTAACTTGGGCCCAAATTGTAAAATGGTCTTATCTATTGGCGATTTCGTTCCAATTCACATTCCAAGTAATATTCGGCATGCTAATTACATTGCCGGTTGCCAAATTGCATTATCTCTTATAGTTTCCGAGATATGGACTATCGATAATTTACACCTTAGGCTCTGCTTCTAACTTGGGCCCAAATTGTAAAATGGTCTTATCTATTGGCGATTTCGTTCCAATTCACACTCCAAGTAATATTCGGCATGCTAATTACATTGCCGGTTGCGAAATTGCATTATCTCTTATAGTTTCCGAGATATGGACTATCGATAATTTACACCTTAGGCTCTGCTTCTAACTTGGGCCCAAATTGTAAAATGGTCTTATCTATTGGCGATTTCGTTCCAATTCACACTCCAAGTAATATTCGGCATGCTAATTACATTGCCGGTTGCGAAATTGCATTATCTCTTATAGTTTCCGAGATATGGACTATCGATAATTTACACCTTAGGCTCTGCTTCTAACTTGGGCCCAAATTGTAAAATGGTCTTATCTATTGGCGATTTCGTTCCAATTCACATTCCAAGTAATATTCGGCATGCTAATTACATTGCCGGTTGCCAAATTGCATTATCTCTTATAGTTTCCGAGATATGGACTATCGATAATTTACACCTTAGGCTCTGCTTCTAACTTGGGCCCAAATTGTAAAATGGTCTTATCTATTGGCGATTTCGTTCCAATTCACATTCCAAGTAATATTCGGCATGCTAATTACATTGCCGGTTGCCAAATTGCATTATCTCTTATAGTTTCCGAGATATGGACTATCGATAATTTACACCTTAGGCACTGCACTAACTTGGGCCCAAATTGTAAAATGGTCTTATCTATTGGCGATTTCGTCCCAATTCACATTCCAAGTGATATTCGGCATGCTAATTACATTGCCGGTTGCGAAATTGCATTATCTCTTATAGTTTCCGAGATATGGACTATCAATAATTTACACCTTAGGCTCTGCTTCTAACTTGGGCCCAAATTGTAAAATGGTCTTATCTATTGGCGATTTCGTTCCAATTCACATTCCAAGTAATATTCGGCATGCTAATTACATTGCCGGTTGCCAAATTGCATTATCTCTTATAGTTTCCGAGATATGGACTATCGATAATTTACACCTTAGGCTCTGCTTCTAACTTGGGCCCAAATTGTAAAATGGTCTTATCTATTGGCGATTTCGTTCCAATTCACATTCCAAGTAATATTCGGCATGCTAATTACATTGCCGGTTGCCAAATTGCATTATCTCTTATAGTTTCCGAGATATGGACTATCGATAATCTACACCTTAGGCTCTGCTTTTAACTTGGGCCCAAATTGTAAAATGGTCTTATCTATTGGCGATTTCGTTCCAATTCACATTCCAAGTAATATTCGGCATGCTAATTACATTGCCGGTTGCCAAATTGCATTATCTCTTATAGTTTCCGAGATATGGACTATCGATAATTTACACCTTAGGCTCTGCTTCTAACTTGGGCCCAAATTGTAAAATGGTCTTATCTATTGGCGATTTAGTTGCAATTCACATTCCAAGTAATATTCGGCATGCTAATTACATTGCCGGTTGCCAAATTGAATTATCTCTTATAGTTTCCGAGATATGGACTATCGATAATTTACACCTTAGGCTCTGCTTCTAACTTGGGCCCAAATTGTAAAATGGTCTTACCTATTGGTGATTTCGTTCCAATTCACATTCCAAGTAATATTCGGCATGCTAATTACATTGCCGGTTGCCAAATTGCATTATCTCTTATAGTTTCCGAGATATGGACTATCGATAATTTACACCTTAGGCTCTGCTTCTAACTTGGGCCCAAATTGTAAAATGGTCTTATCTATTGGCGATTTCGTTCCAATTCACATTCCAAGTAATATTCGGCATGCTAATTACATTGCCGGTTGCCAAATTGCATTATCTCTTATAGTTTCCGAGATATGGACTATCGATAATTTACACCTTAGGCTCTGCTTCTAACTTGGGCCCAAATTGTAAAATGGTCTTATCTATTGGCGATTTCGTCCCAATTCACATTCCAAGTGATATTCGACATGCTAATTACATTGCCGGTTGCGAAATTGCATTATCTCTTATAGTTTCCGAGATATGGACTATCGATAATTTACACCTTAGGCTCTGCTTCTAACTTGGGCCCAAATTGTAAAATGGTCTTATCTATTGGCGATTTCGTTCCAATTCATATTCCAAGTAATATTCGGCATGCTAATTACATTGCCGGTTGCCAAATTGCATTATCTCTTATAGTTTCCGAGATATGGACTATCGATAATTTACACCTTAGGCTCTGCTTCTAACTTGGGCCCAAATTGTAAAATGGTCTTATCTATTGGCGATTTAGTTGCAATTCACATTCCAAGTAATATTCGGCATGCTAATTACATTGCCGGTTGCCAAATTGCATTATCTCTTATAGTTTCCGAGATATGGACTATCGATAATTTACACCTTAGGCTCTGCTTCTAACTTGGGCCCAAATTGTAAAATGGTCTTATCTATTGGCGATTTCGTTCCAATTCACATTCCAAGTAATATTCGGCATGCTAATTACATTGCTGGTTGCCAAATTGCATTATCTCTTATAGTTTCCGAGATATGGACTATCGATAATTTACACCTTAGGCTCTGCTTCTAACTTGGGCCCAAATTGTAAAATGGTCTTATCAATTGGCGATTTCGTTCCAATTCACATTCCAAGTAATATTCGGCATGCTAATTACATTGCCGGTTGCCAAATTGCATTATCTCTTATAGTTTCCGAGATATGGACTATCGATAATTTACACCTTAGGCTCTGCTTCTAACTTGGGCCCAAATTGTAAAATGGTCTTATCTATTGGCGATTTCGTTCCAATTCACACTCCAAGTAATATTCGGCATGCTAATTACATTGCCGGTTGCGAAATTGCATTATCTCTTATAGTTTCCGAGATATGGACTATCGATAATTTACACCTTAGGCTCTGCTTCTAACTTGGGCCCAAATTGTAAAATGGTCTTATCTATTGGCGATTTCGTTCCAATTCACATTCCAAGTAATATTCGGCATGCTAATTACATTGCCGGTTGCCAAATTGCATTATCTCTTATAGTTTCCGAGATATGGACTATCGATAATTTACACCTTAGGCTCTGCTTCTAACTTGGGCCCAAATTGTAAAATGGTCTTATCTATTGGCGATTTCGTTCCAATTCACATTCCAAGTAATATTCGGCATGCTAATTACATTGCCGGTTGCCAAATTGCATTATCTCTTATAGTTTCCGAGATATGGACTATCGATAATTTACACCTTAGGCTCTGCTTCTAACTTGGGCCCAAATTGTAAAATGGTCTTATCTATTGGCGATTTAGTTGCAATTCACATTCCAAGTAATATTCGGCATGCTAATTACATTGCCGGTTGCCAAATTGAATTATCTCTTATAGTTTCTGAGATATGGACTATCGATAATTTACACCTTAGGCTCTGCTTCTAACTTGGGCCCAAATTGTAAAATGGTCTTTTCTATTGGCGATTTCGTTCCAATTCACATTCCAAGTAATATTTGGCATGCTAATTACATTGCCGGTTGCCAAATTGCATTATCTCTTATAGTTTCCGAGAGATGGACTATCGATAATTTACACCTTAGGCTCTGCTTCTAACTTGGGCCCAAATTGTAAAATGGTCTTATCTATTGGCGATTTCGTTCCAATTCACATTCCAAGTAATATTCGGCATGCTAATTACATTGCCGGTTGCCAAATTGCATTATCTCTTATAGTTTCCGAGATATGGACTATCGTTAATTTACACCTTAGGCTCTGCTTCTAACTTGGGCCCAAATTGTAAAATGGTCTTATCTATTGGCGATTTCGTTCCAATTCACACTCCAAGTAATATTCGGCATGCTAATTACATTGCCGGTTGCGAAATTGCATTATCTCTTATAGTTTCCGAGATATGGACTATCGATAATTTACACCTTAGGCTCTGCTTCTAACTTGGGCCCAAATTGTAAAATGGTCTTATCTATTGGCGATTTCGTTCCAATTCACACTCCAAGTAATATTCGGCATGCTAATTACATTGCCGGTTGCGAAATTGCATTATCTCTTATAGTTTCCGAGATATGGACTATCGATAATTTACACCTTAGGCTCTGCTTCTAACTTGGGCCCAAATTGTAAAATGGTCTTATCTATTGGCGATTTCGTTCCAATTCACATTCCAAGTAATATTCGGCATGCTAATTACATTGCCGGTTGCCAAATTGCATTATCTCTTATAGTTTCCGAGATATGGACTATCGATAATTTACACCTTAGGCTCTGCTTCTAACTTGGGCCCAAATTGTAAAATGGTCTTATCTATTGGCGATTTCGTTCCAATTCACATTCCAAGTAATATTCGGCATGCTAATTACATTGCCGGTTGCCAAATTGCATTATCTCTTATAGTTTCCGAGATATGGACTATCGATAATTTACACCTTAGGCTCTGCACTAACTTGGGCCCAAATTGTAAAATGGTCTTATCTATTGGCGATTTCGTCCCAATTCACATTCCAAGTGATATTCGGCATGCTAATTACATTGCCGGTTGCGAAATTGCATTATCTCTTATAGTTTCCGAGATATGGACTATCAATAATTTACACCTTAGGCTCTGCTTCTAACTTGGGCCCAAATTGTAAAATGGTCTTATCTATTGGCGATTTCGTTCCAATTCACATTCCAAGTAATATTCGGCATGCTAATTACATTGCCGGTTGCCAAATTGCATTATCTCTTATAGTTTCCGAGATATGGACTATCGATAATTTACACCTTAGGCTCTGCTTCTAACTTGGGCCCAAATTGTAAAATGGTCTTATCTATTGGCAATTTCGTTCCAATTCACATTCCAAGTAATATTCGGCATGCTAATTACATTGCCGGTTGCCAAATTGCATTATCTCTTATAGTTTCCGAGATATGGACTATCGATAATCTACACCTTAGGCTCTGCTTCTAACTTGGGCCCAAATTGTAAAATGGTCTTATCTATTGGCGATTTCGTTCCAATTCACATTCCAAGTAATATTCGGCATGCTAATTACATTGCCGGTTGCCAAATTGCATTATCTCTTATAGTTTCCGAGATATGGACTATCGATAATTTACACCTTAGGCTCTGCTTCTAACTTGGGCCCAAATTGTAAAATGGTCTTATCTATTGGCGATTTAGTTGCAATTCACATTCCAAGTAATATTCGGCATGCTAATTACATTGCCGGTTGCCAAATTGAATTATCTCTTATAGTTTCCGAGATATGGACTATCGATAATTTACACCTTAGGCTCTGCTTCTAACTTGGGCCCAAATTGTAAAATGGTCTTTTCTATTGGCGATTTCGTTCCAATTCACATTCCAAGTAATATTCGGCATGCTAATTACATTGCCGGTTGCCAAATTGCATTATCTCTTATAGTTTCCGAGATATAGACTATCGATAATTTACACCTTAGGCTCTGCTTCTAACTTGGGCCCAAATTGTAAAATGGTCTTATCTATTGGCGATTTCGTTCCAATTCACATTCCAAGTAATATTCGGCATGCTAATTACATTGCCGGTTGCCAAATTGCATTATCTCTTATAGTTTCCGAGATATGGACTATCGATAATTTACACCTTAGGCTCTGCTTCTAACTTGGGCCCAAATTGTAAAATGGTCTTATCTATTGGCGATTTCGTCCCAATTCACATTCCAAGTGATATTCGGCATGCTAATTACATTGCCGGTTGCGAAATTGCATTATCTCTTATAGTTTCCGAGATATGGACTATCAATAATTTACACCTTAGGCTCTGCTTCTAACTTGGGCCCAAATTGTAAAATGGTCTTATCTATTGGCGATTTCGTTCCAATTCACATTCCAAGTAATATTCGGCATGCTAATTACATTGCCGGTTGCCAAATTGCATTATCTCTTATAGTTTCCGAGATATGGACTATCGATAATTTACACCTTAGGCTCTGCTTCTAACTTGGGCCCAAATTGTAAAATGGCCTTATCTATTGGCGATTTCGTCCCAATTCACATTCCAAGTAATATTCGGCATGCTAATTACATTGCCGGTTGCGAAATTGCATTATCTCTTATAGTTTCAGAGATATGGACTATCGATAATTTACACCTTAGGCTCTGCTTCTAACTTGGGCCCAAATTGTAAAATGGTCTTATCTATTGGCAATTTCGTTCCAATTCACATTCCAAGTAATATTCGGCATGCTAATTACATTGCCGGTTGCCAAATTGCATTATCTCTTATAGTTTCCGAGATATGGACTATCGATAATTTACACCTTAGGCTCTGCTTCTAACTTGGGCCCAAATTGTAAAATGGTCTTATCTATTGGCGATTTCGTTCCAATTCACATTCCAAGTAATATTCGGCATGCTAATTACATTGCCGGTTGCCAAATTGCATTAACTCTTATAGTTTCCGAGATATGGACTATCGATAATTTACACCTTAGGCTCTACTTCTAACTTGGGCCCAAATTGTAAAATGGTCTTATCTATTGGCGATTTCGTTCCAATTCACATTCCAAGTAATATTCGGCATGCTAATTACATTGCCGGTTGCCAAATTGCATTATCTCTTATAGTTTCCGAGATATGGACTATCGATAATTTACACCATAGGCTCTGCTTCTAACTTGGGCCCAAATTGTAAAATGGTCTTATCTATTGGCGATTTCGTTCCAATTCACATTCCAAGTAATATTCGGCATGCTAATTACATTGCCGGTTGCCAAATTGCATTATCTCTTATAGTTTCCGAGATATGGACTATCGATAATTTACACCTTAGGCTCTGCACTAACTTGGGCCCAAATTGTAAAATGGTCTTATCTATTGGCGATTTCGTCCCAATTCACATTCCAAGTGATATTCGGCATGCTAATTACATTGCCGGTTGCGAAATTGCATTATCTCTTATAGTTTCCGAGATATGGACTATCGATAATTTACACCTTAGGCTCTGCTTCTAACTTGGGCCCAAATTGTAAAATGGTCTTATCTATTGGCGATTTCGTTCCAATTCACATTCCAAGTAATATTCGGCATGCTAATTACATTGCCGGTTGCCAAATTGCATTATCTCTTATAGTTTCCGAGATATGGACTATCGATAATTTACACCTTAGGCTCTGCTTCTAACTTGGGCCCAAATTGTAAAATGGTCTTATCTATTGGCGATTTCGTTCCAATTCACATTCCAAGTAATATTCGGCATGCTAATTACATTGCCGGTTGCCAAATTGCATTATCTCTTATAGTTTCCGAGATATGGACTATCGATAATTTACACCTTAGGCTCTGCTTCTAACTTGGGCCCAAATTGTAAAATGGTCTTATCTATTGGCGATTTCGTCCCAATTCACATTCCAAGTGATATTCGGCATGCTAATTACATTGCCGGTTGCGAAATTGCATTATCTCTTATAGTTTCCGAGATATGGACTATCGATAATTTACACCTTAGGCTCTGCTTCTAACTTGGGCCCAAATTGTAAAATGGTCTTATCTATTGGCGATTTCGTTCCAATTCACATTCCAAGTAATATTCGGCATGCTAATTACATTGCCGGTTGCCAAATTGCATTATCTCTTATAGTTTCCGAGATATGGACTATCGATAATTTACACCTTAGGCTCTGCTTCTAACTTGGGCCCAAATTGTAAAATGGTCTTATCTATTGGCGATTTAGTTGCAATTCACATTCCAAGTAATATTCGGCATGCTAATTACATTGCCGGTTGCCAAATTGCATTATCTCTTATAGTTTCCGAGATATGGACTATCGATAATTTACACCTTAGGCTCTGCTTCTAACTTGGGCTCAAATTGTAAAATGGTCTTATCTATTGGCGATTTAGTTGCAATTCACATTCCAAGTAATATTCGGCATGCTAATTACATTGCCGGTTGCCAAATTGCATTATCTCTTATAGTTTCCGAGATATGGACTATCGATAATTTACACCTTAGGCTCTGCTTCTAACTTGGGCCCAAATTGTAAAATGGTCTTATCTATTGGCGATTTCGTCCCAATTCACATTCCAAGTGATATTCGGCATGCTAATTACATTGCCGGTTGCGAAATTGCATTATCTCTTATAGTTTCCGAGATATGGACTATCGATAATTTACACCTTAGGCTCTGCTTCTAACTTGGGCCCAAATTGTAAAATGGTCTTATCTATTGGCGATTTCGTTCCAATTCACATTCCAAGTAATATTCGGCATGCTAATTACATTGCCGGTTGCCAAATTGCATTATCTCTTATAGTTTCCGAGATATGGACTATCGATAATTTACACCTTAGGCTCTGCTTCTAACTTGGGCCCAAATTGTAAAATGGTCTTATCTATTGGCGATTTAGTTGCAATTCACATTCCGAGTAATATTCGGCATGCTAATTACATTGCCGGTTGCCAAATTGCATTATCTCTTATAGTTTCCGAGATATGGACTATCGATAATTTACACCTTAGGCTCTGCTTCTAACTTGGGCCCAAATTGTAAAATGGTCTTATCTATTGGCGATTTAGTTGCAATTCACATTCCAAGTAATATTCGGCATGCTAATTACATTGCCGGTTGCCAAATTGCATTATCTCTTATAGTTTCCGAGATATGGACTATCGATAATTTACACCTTAGGCTCTGCTTCTAACTTGGGCCCAAATTGTAAAATAGTCTTATCTATTGGCGATTTAGTTGCAATTCACATTCCAAGTAATATTCGGCATGCTAATTACATTGCCGGTTGTCAAATTGAATTATCTCTTATAGTTTCCGAGATATGGACTATCGATAATTTACACCTTAGGCTCTGCTTCTAACTTGGGCCCAAATTGTAAAATGGTCTTTTCTATTGGCGATTTCGTTCCAATTCACATTCCAAGTAATATTTGGCATGCTAATTACATTGCCGGTTGCCAAATTGCATTATCTCTTATAGTTTCCGAGATATGGACTATCGATAATTTACACCTTAGGCTCTGCTTCTAACTTGGGCCCAAATTGTAAAATGGTCTTATCTATTGGCGATTTCGTTCCAATTCACATTCCAAGTAATATTCGGCATGCTAATTACATTGCCGGTTGCCAAATTGCATTATCTCTTATAGTTTCCGAGATATGGACTATCGATAATTTACACCTTAGGCTCTGCTTCTAACTTGGGCCCAAATTGTAAAATGGTCTTATCTATTGGCGATTTCGTTCCAATTCACACTCCAAGTAATATTCGGCATGCTAATTACATTGCCGGTTGCGAAATTGCATTATCTCTTATAGTTTCCGAGATATGGACTATCGATAATTTACACCTTAGGCTCTGCTTCTAACTTGGGCCCAAATTGTAAAGTGGTCTTATCTATTGGCGATTTCGTTCCAATTCACACTCCAAGTAATATTCGGCATGCTAATTACATTGCCGGTTGCGAAATTGCATTATCTCTTATAGTTTCCGAGATATGGACTATCGATAATTTACACCTTAGGCTCTGCTTCTAACTTGGGCCCAAATTGTAAAATGGTCTTATCTATTGGCGATTTCGTTCCAATTCACATTCCAAGTAATATTCGGCATGCTAATTACATTGCCGGTTGCCAAATTGCATTATCTCTTATAGTTTCCGAGATATGGACTATCGATAATTTACACCTTAGGCTCTGCTTCTAACTTGGGCCCAAATTGTAAAATGGTCTTATCTATTGGCGATTTCGTTCCAATTCACATTCCAAGTAATATTCGGCATGCTAATTACATTGCCGGTTGCCAAATTGCATTATCTCTTATAGTTTCCGAGATATGGACTATCGATAATTTACACCTTAGGCACTGCACTAACTTGGGCCCAAATTGTAAAATGGTCTTATCTATTGGCGATTTCGTCCCAATTCACATTCCAAGTGATATTCGGCATGCTAATTACATTGCCGGTTGCGAAATTGCATTATCTCTTATAGTTTCCGAGATATGGACTATCAATAATTTACACCTTAGGCTCTGCTTCTAACTTGGGCCCAAATTGTAAAATGGTCTTATCTATTGGCGATTTCGTTCCAATTCACATTCCAAGTAATATTCGGCATGCTAATTACATTGCCGGTTGCCAAATTGCATTATCTCTTATAGTTTCCGAGATATGGACTATCGATAATTTACACCTTAGGCTCTGCTTCTAACTTGGGCCCAAATTGTAAAATGGTCTTATCTATTGGCGATTTCGTTCCAATTCACATTCCAAGTAATATTCGGCATGCTAATTACATTGCCGGTTGCCAAATTGCATTATCTCTTATAGTTTCCGAGATATGGACTATCGATAATCTACACCTTAGGCTCTGCTTTTAACTTGGGCCCAAATTGTAAAATGGTCTTATCTATTGGCGATTTCGTTCCACTTCACATTCCAAGTAATATTCGGCATGCTAATTACATTGCCGGTTGCCAAATTGCATTATCTCTTATAGTTTCCGAGATATGGACTATCGATAATTTACACCTTAGGCTCTGCTTCTAACTTGGGCCCAAATTGTAAAATGGTCTTATCTATTGGCGATTTAGTTGCAATTCACATTCCAAGTAATATTCGGCATGCTAATTACATTGCCGGTTGCCAAATTGAATTATCTCTTATAGTTTCCGAGATATGGACTATCGATAATTTACACCTTAGGCTCTGCTTCTAACTTGGGCCCAAATTGTAAAATGGTCTTACCTATTGGTGATTTCGTTCCAATTCACATTCCAAGTAATATTCGGCATGCTAATTACATTGCCGGTTGCCAAATTGCATTATCTCTTATAGTTTCCGAGATATGGACTATCGATAATTTACACCTTAGGCTCTGCTTCTAACTTGGGCCCAAATTGTAAAATGGTCTTATCTATTGGCGATTTCGTTCCAATTCACATTCCAAGTAATATTCGGCATGCTAATTACATTGCCGGTTGCCAAATTGCATTATCTCTTATAGTTTCCGAGATATGGACTATCGATAATTTACACCTTAGGCTCTGCTTCTAACTTGGGCCCAAATTGTAAAATGGTCTTATCTATTGGCGATTTCGTCCCAATTCACATTCCAAGTGATATTCGACATGCTAATTACATTGCCGGTTGCGAAATTGCATTATCTCTTATAGTTTCCGAGATATGGACTATCGATAATTTACACCTTAGGCTCTGCTTCTAACTTGGGCCCAAATTGTAAAATGGTCTTATCTATTGGCGATTTCGTTCCAATTCATATTCCAAGTAATATTCGGCATGCTAATTACATTGCCGGTTGCCAAATTGCATTATCTCTTATAGTTTCCGAGATATGGACTATCGATAATTTACACCTTAGGCTCTGCTTCTAACTTGGGCCCAAATTGTAAAATGGTCTTATCTATTGGCGATTTAGTTGCAATTCACATTCCAAGTAATATTCGGCATGCTAATTACATTGCCGGTTGCCAAATTGCATTATCTCTTATAGTTTCCGAGATATGGACTATCGATAATTTACACCTTAGGCTCTGCTTCTAACTTGGGCCCAAATTGTAAAATGGTCTTATCTATTGGCGATTTCGTTCCAATTCACATTCCAAGTAATATTCGGCATGCTAATTACATTGCTGGTTGCCAAATTGCATTATCTCTTATAGTTTCCGAGATATGGACTATCGATAATTTACACCTTAGGCTCTGCTTCTAACTTGGGCCCAAATTGTAAAATGGTCTTATCAATTGGCGATTTCGTTCCAATTCACATTCCAAGTAATATTCGGCATGCTAATTACATTGCCGGTTGCCAAATTGCATTATCTCTTATAGTTTCCGAGATATGGACTATCGATAATTTACACCTTAGGCTCTGCTTCTAACTTGGGCCCAAATTGTAAAATGGTCTTATCTATTGGCGATTTCGTTCCAATTCACACTCCAAGTAATATTCGGCATGCTAATTACATTGCCGGTTGCGAAATTGCATTATCTCTTATAGTTTCCGAGATATGGACTATCGATAATTTACACCTTAGGCTCTGCTTCTAACTTGGGCCCAAATTGTAAAATGGTCTTATCTATTGGCGATTTCGTTCCAATTCACATTCCAAGTAATATTCGGCATGCTAATTACATTGCCGGTTGCCAAATTGCATTATCTCTTATAGTTTCCGAGATATGGACTATCGATAATTTACACCTTAGGCTCTGCTTCTAACTTGGGCCCAAATTGTAAAATGGTCTTATCTATTGGCGATTTCGTTCCAATTCACATTCCAAGTAATATTCGGCATGCTAATTACATTGCCGGTTGCCAAATTGCATTATCTCTTATAGTTTCCGAGATATGGACTATCGATAATTTACACCTTAGGCTCTGCTTCTAACTTGGGCCCAAATTGTAAAATGGTCTTATCTATTGGCGATTTAGTTGCAATTCACATTCCAAGTAATATTCGGCATGCTAATTACATTGCCGGTTGCCAAATTGAATTATCTCTTATAGTTTCTGAGATATGGACTATCGATAATTTACACCTTAGGCTCTGCTTCTAACTTGGGCCCAAATTGTAAAATGGTCTTTTCTATTGGCGATTTCGTTCCAATTCACATTCCAAGTAATATTTGGCATGCTAATTACATTGCCGGTTGCCAAATTGCATTATCTCTTATAGTTTCCGAGATATGGACTATCGATAATTTACACCTTAGGCTCTGCTTCTAACTTGGGCCCAAATTGTAAAATGGTCTTATCTATTGGCGATTTCGTTCCAATTCACATTCCAAGTAATATTCGGCATGCTAATTACATTGCCGGTTGCCAAATTGCATTATCTCTTATAGTTTCCGAGATATGGACTATCGTTAATTTACACCTTAGGCTCTGCTTCTAACTTGGGCCCAAATTGTAAAATGGTCTTATCTATTGGCGATTTCGTTCCAATTCACACTCCAAGTAATATTCGGCATGCTAATTACATTGCCGGTTGCGAAATTGCATTATCTCTTATAGTTTCCGAGATATGGACTATCGATAATTTACACCTTAGGCTCTGCTTCTAACTTGGGCCCAAATTGTAAAATGGTCTTATCTATTGGCGATTTCGTTCCAATTCACACTCCAAGTAATATTCGGCATGCTAATTACATTGCCGGTTGCGAAATTGCATTATCTCTTATAGTTTCCGAGATATGGACTATCGATAATTTACACCTTAGGCTCTGCTTCTAACTTGGGCCCAAATTGTAAAATGGTCTTATCTATTGGCGATTTCGTTCCAATTCACATTCCAAGTAATATTCGGCATGCTAATTACATTGCCGGTTGCCAAATTGCATTATCTCTTATAGTTTCCGAGATATGGACTATCGATAATTTACACCTTAGGCTCTGCTTCTAACTTGGGCCCAAATTGTAAAATGGTCTTATCTATTGGCGATTTCGTTCCAATTCACATTCCAAGTAATATTCGGCATGCTAATTACATTGCCGGTTGCCAAATTGCATTATCTCTTATAGTTTCCGAGATATGGACTATCGATAATTTACACCTTAGGCTCTGCACTAACTTGGGCCCAAATTGTAAAATGGTCTTATCTATTGGCGATTTCGTCCCAATTCACATTCCAAGTGATATTCGGCATGCTAATTACATTGCCGGTTGCGAAATTGCATTATCTCTTATAGTTTCCGAGATATGGACTATCAATAATTTACACCTTAGGCTCTGCTTCTAACTTGGGCCCAAATTGTAAAATGGTCTTATCTATTGGCGATTTCGTTCCAATTCACATTCCAAGTAATATTCGGCATGCTAATTACATTGCCGGTTGCCAAATTGCATTATCTCTTATAGTTTCCGAGATATGGACTATCGATAATTTACACCTTAGGCTCTGCTTCTAACTTGGGCCCAAATTGTAAAATGGTCTTATCTATTGGCAATTTCGTTCCAATTCACATTCCAAGTAATATTCGGCATGCTAATTACATTGCCGGTTGCCAAATTGCATTATCTCTTATAGTTTCCGAGATATGGACTATCGATAATCTACACCTTAGGCTCTGCTTCTAACTTGGGCCCAAATTGTAAAATGGTCTTATCTATTGGCGATTTCGTTCCAATTCACATTCCAAGTAATATTCGGCATGCTAATTACATTGCCGGTTGCCAAATTGCATTATCTCTTATAGTTTCCGAGATATGGACTATCGATAATTTACACCTTAGGCTCTGCTTCTAACTTGGGCCCAAATTGTAAAATGGTCTTATCTATTGGCGATTTAGTTGCAATTCACATTCCAAGTAATATTCGGCATGCTAATTACATTGCCGGTTGCCAAATTGAATTATCTCTTATAGTTTCCGAGATATGGACTATCGATAATTTACACCTTAGGCTCTGCTTCTAACTTGGGCCCAAATTGTAAAATGGTCTTTTCTATTGGCGATTTCGTTCCAATTCACATTCCAAGTAATATTCGGCATGCTAATTACATTGCCGGTTGCCAAATTGCATTATCTCTTATAGTTTCCGAGATATAGACTATCGATAATTTACACCTTAGGCTCTGCTTCTAACTTGGGCCCAAATTGTAAAATGGTCTTATCTATTGGCGATTTCGTTCCAATTCACATTCCAAGTAATATTCGGCATGCTAATTACATTGCCGGTTGCCAAATTGCATTATCTCTTATAGTTTCCGAGATATGGACTATCGATAATTTACACCTTAGGCTCTGCTTCTAACTTGGGCCCAAATTGTAAAATGGTCTTATCTATTGGCGATTTCGTCCCAATTCACATTCCAAGTGATATTCGGCATGCTAATTACATTGCCGGTTGCGAAATTGCATTATCTCTTATAGTTTCCGAGATATGGACTATCAATAATTTACACCTTAGGCTCTGCTTCTAACTTGGGCCCAAATTGTAAAATGGTCTTATCTATTGGCGATTTCGTTCCAATTCACATTCCAAGTAATATTCGGCATGCTAATTACATTGCCGGTTGCCAAATTGCATTATCTCTTATAGTTTCCGAGATATGGACTATCGATAATTTACACCTTAGGCTCTGCTTCTAACTTGGGCCCAAATTGTAAAATGGTCTTATCTATTGGCGATTTCGTTCCAATTCACATTCCAAGTAATATTCGGCATGCTAATTACATTGCCGGTTGCCAAATTGCATTATCTCTTATAGTTTCCGGGATATGGACTATCGATAATTTACACCTTAGGCTCTGCTTCTAACTTGGGCCCAAATTGTAAAATGGTCTTATCTATTGGCGATTTCGTTCCAATTCACATTCCAAGTAATATTCGGCATGCTAATTACATTGCCGGTTGCCAAATTGCATTATCTCTTATAGTTTCCGAGATATGGACTATCAATAATTTACACCTTAGGCTCTGCTTCTAACTTGGGCCCAAATTGTAAAATGGTCTTATCTATTGGCGATTTCGTTCCAATTCACATTCCAAGTAATATTCGGCATGCTAATTACATTGCCGGTTGCCAAATTGCATTATCTCTTATAGTTTCCGAGATATGGACTATCGATAATTTACACCTTAGGCTCTGCTTCTAACTTGGGCCCAAATTGTAAAATGGCCTTATCTATTGGCGATTTCGTCCCAATTCACATTCCAAGTAATATTCGGCATGCTAATTACATTGCCGGTTGCGAAATTGCATTATCTCTTATAGTTTCAGAGATATGGACTATCGATAATTTACACCTTAGGCTCTGCTTCTAACTTGGGCCCAAATTGTAAAATGGTCTTATCTATTGGCAATTTCGTTCCAATTCACATTCCAAGTAATATTCGGCATGCTAATTACATTGCCGGTTGCCAAATTGCATTATCTCTTATAGTTTCCGAGATATGGACTATCGATAATTTACACCTTAGGCTCTGCTTCTAACTTGGGCCCAAATTGTAAAATGGTCTTATCTATTGGCGATTTCGTTCCAATTCACATTCCAAGTAATATTCGGCATGCTAATTACATTGCCGGTTGCCAAATTGCATTAACTCTTATAGTTTCCGAGATATGGACTATCGATAATTTACACCTTAGGCTCTACTTCTAACTTGGGCCCAAATTGTAAAATGGTCTTATCTATTGGCGATTTCGTTCCAATTCACATTCCAAGTAATATTCGGCATGCTAATTACATTGCCGGTGGCCAAATTGCATTATCTCTTATAGTTTCCGAGATATGGACTATCGATAATTTACACCATAGGCTCTGCTTCTAACTTGGGCCCAAATTGTAAAATGGTCTTATCTATTGGCGATTTCGTTCCAATTCACATTCCAAGTAATATTCGGCATGCTAATTACATTGCCGGTTGCCAAATTGCATTATCTCTTATAGTTTCCGAGATATGGACTATCGATAATTTACACCTTAGGCTCTGCACTAACTTGGGCCCAAATTGTAAAATGGTCTTATCTATTGGCGATTTCGTCCCAATTCACATTCCAAGTGATATTCGGCATGCTAATTACATTGCCGGTTGCGAAATTGCATTATCTCTTATAGTTTCCGAGATATGGACTATCGATAATTTACACCTTAGGCTCTGCTTCTAACTTGGGCCCAAATTGTAAAATGGTCTTATCTATTGGCGATTTCGTTCCAATTCACATTCCAAGTAATATTCGGCATGCTAATTACATTGCCGGTTGCCAAATTGCATTATCTCTTATAGTTTCCGAGATATGGACTATCGATAATTTACACCTTAGGCTCTGCTTCTAACTTGGGCCCAAATTGTAAAATGGTCTTATCTATTGGCGATTTCGTTCCAATTCACATTCCAAGTAATATTCGGCATGCTAATTACATTGCCGGTTGCCAAATTGCATTATCTCTTATAGTTTCCGAGATATGGACTATCGATAATTTACACCTTAGGCTCTGCTTCTAACTTGGGCCCAAATTGTAAAATGGTCTTATCTATTGGCGATTTCGTCCCAATTCACATTCCAAGTGATATTCGGCATGCTAATTACATTGCCGGTTGCGAAATTGCATTATCTCTTATAGTTTCCGAGATATGGACTATCGATAATTTACACCTTAGGCTCTGCTTCTAACTTGGGCCCAAATTGTAAAATGGTCTTATCTATTGGCGATTTCGTTCCAATTCACATTCCAAGTAATATTCGGCATGCTAATTACATTGCCGGTTGCCAAATTGCATTATCTCTTATAGTTTCCGAGATATGGACTATCGATAATTTACACCTTAGGCTCTGCTTCTAACTTGGGCCCAAATTGTAAAATGGTCTTATCTATTGGCGATTTAGTTGCAATTCACATTCCAAGTAATATTCGGCATGCTAATTACATTGCCGGTTGCCAAATTGCATTATCTCTTATAGTTTCCGAGATATGGACTATCGATAATTTACACCTTAGGCTCTGCTTCTAACTTGGGCTCAAATTGTAAAATGGTCTTATCTATTGGCGATTTAGTTGCAATTCACATTCCAAGTAATATTCGGCATGCTAATTACATTGCCGGTTGCCAAATTGCATTATCTCTTATAGTTTCCGAGATATGGACTATCGATAATTTACACCTTAGGCTCTGCTTCTAACTTGGGCCCAAATTGTAAAATGGTCTTATCTATTGGCGATTTCGTCCCAATTCACATTCCAAGTGATATTCGGCATGCTAATTATATTGCCGGTTGCGAAATTGCATTATCTCTTATAGTTTCCGAGATATGGACTATCGATAATTTACACCTTAGGCTCTGCTTCTAACTTGGGCCCAAATTGTAAAATGGTCTTATCTATTGGCGATTTCGTTCCAATTCACATTCCAAGTAATATTCGGCATGCTAATTACATTGCCGGTTGCCAAATTGCATTATCTCTTATAGTTTCCGAGATATGGACTATCGATAATTTACACCTTAGGCTCTGCTTCTAACTTGGGCCCAAATTGTAAAATGGTCTTATCTATTGGCGATTTAGTTGCAATTCACATTCCGAGTAATATTCGGCATGCTAATTACATTGCCGGTTGCCAAATTGCATTATCTCTTATAGTTTCCGAGATATGGACTATCGATAATTTACACCTTAGGCTCTGCTTCTAACTTGGGCCCAAATTGTAAAATGGTCTTATCTATTGGCGATTTAGTTGCAATTCACATTCCAAGTAATATTCGGCATGCTAATTACATTGCCGGTTGCCAAATTGCATTATCTCTTATAGTTTCCGAGATATGGACTATCGATAATTTACACCTTAGGCTCTGCTTCTAACTTGGGCCCAAATTGTAAAATGGTCTTATCTATTGGCGATTTCGTTCCAATTCACATTCCAAGTAATATTCGGCATGCTAATTACATTGCCGGTTGCCAAATTGCATTATCTCTTATAGTTTCCGAGATATGGACTATCGATAATTTACACCTTAGGCTCTGCTTCTAACTTGGGCCCAAATTGTAAAATGGTCTTATCAATTGGCGATTTCGTTCCAATTCACATTCCAAGTAATATTCGGCATGCTAATTACATTGCCGGTTGCCAAATTGCATTATCTCTTATAGTTTCCGAGATATGGACTATCGATAATTTACACCTTAGGCTCTGCTTCTAACTTGGGCCCAAATTGTAAAATGGTCTTATCTATTTTCGATTTCGTTCCAATTCACACTCCAAGTAATATTCGGCATGCTAATTACATTGCCGGTTGCGAAATTGCATTATCTCTTATAGTTTCCGAGATATGGACTATCGATAATTTACACCTTAGGCTCTGCTTCTAACTTGGGCCCAAATTGTAAAATGGTCTTATCTATTGGCGATTTCGTTCCAATTCACATTCCAAGTAATACTCGGCATGCTAATTACATTGCCGGTTGCCAAATTGCATTATCTCTTATAGTTTCCGAGATATGGACTATCGATAATTTACACCTTAGGCTCTGCTTCTAACTTGGGCCCAAATTGTAAAATGGTCTTATCTATTGGCGATTTCGTTCCAATTCACATTCCAAGTAATATTCGGCATGCTAATTACATTGCCGGTTGCCAAATTGCATTATCTCTTATAGTTTCCGAGATATGGACTATCGATAATTTACACCTTAGGCTCTGCTTCTAACTTGGGCCCAAATTGTAAAATAGTCTTATCTATTGGCGATTTAGTTGCAATTCACATTCCAAGTAATATTCGGCATGCTAATTACATTGCCGGTTGTCAAATTGAATTATCTCTTATAGTTTCCGAGATATGGACTATCGATAATTTACACTTTAGGCTCTGCTTCTAACTTGGGCCCAAATTGTAAAATGGTCTTTTCTATTGGCGATTTCGTTCCAATTCACATTCCAAGTAATATTTGGCATGCTAATTACATTGCCGGTTGCCAAATTGCATTATCTCTTATAGTTTCCGAGATATGGACTATCGATAATTTACACCTTAGGCTCTGCTTCTAACTTGGGCCCAAATTGTAAAATGGTCTTATCTATTGGCGATTTCGTTCCAATTCACATTCCAAGTAATATTCGGCATGCTAATTACATTGCCGGTTGCCAAATTGCATTATCTCTTATAGTTTCCGAGATATGGACTATCGATAATTTACACCTTAGGCTCTGCTTCTAACTTGGGCCCAAATTGTAAAATGGTCTTATCTATTGGCGATTTCGTTCCAATTCACACTCCAAGTAATATTCGGCATGCTAATTACATTGCCGGTTGCGAAATTGCATTATCTCTTATAGTTTCCGAGATATGGACTATCGATAATTTACACCTTAGGCTCTGCTTCTAACTTGGGCCCAAATTGTAAAATGGTCTTATCTATTGGCGATTTCGTTCCAATTCACACTCCAAGTAATATTCGGCATGCTAATTACATTGCCGGTTGCGAAATTGCATTATCTCTTATAGTTTCCGAGATATGGACTATCGATAATTTACACCTTAGGCTCTGCTTCTAACTTGGGCCCAAATTGTAAAATGGTCTTATCTATTGGCGATTTCGTTCCAATTCACATTCCAAGTAATATTCGGCATGCTAATTACATTGCCGGTTGCCAAATTGCATTATCTCTTATAGTTTCCGAGATATGGACTATCGATAATTTACACCTTAGGCTCTGCTTCTAACTTGGGCCCAAATTGTAAAATGGTCTTATCTATTGGCGATTTCGTTCCAATTCACATTCCAAGTAATATTCGGCATGCTAATTACATTGCCGGTTGCCAAATTGCATTATCTCTTATAGTTTCCGAGATATGGACTATCGATAATTTACACCTTAGGCAGGTTCGTCCATCGATCGCTGGACGAACTTGGGCCCAAATTGTAAAATGGTCTTATCTATTGGCGATTTCGTCCCAATTCACATTCCAAGTGATATTCGGCATGCTAATTACATTGCCGGTTGCGAAATTGCATTATCTCTTATAGTTTCCGAGATATGGACTATCAATAATTTACACCTTAGGCTCTGCTTCTAACTTGGGCCCAAATTGTAAAATGGTCTTATCTATTGGCGATTTCGTTCCAATTCACATTCCAAGTAATATTCGGCATGCTAATTACATTGCCGGTTGCCAAATTGCATTATCTCTTATAGTTTCCGAGATATGGACTATCGATAATTTACACCTTAGGCTCTGCTTCTAACTTGGGCCCAAATTGTAAAATGGTCTTATCTATTGGCGATTTCGTTCCAATTCACATTCCAAGTAATATTCGGCATGCTAATTACATTGCCGGTTGCCAAATTGCATTATCTCTTATAGTTTCCGAGATATGGACTATCGATAATCTACACCTTAGGCTCTGCTTCTAACTTGGGCCCAAATTGTAAAATGGTCTTATCTATTGGCGATTTCGTTCCAATTCACATTCCAAGTAATATTCGGCATGCTAATTACATTGCCGGTTGCCAAATTGCATTATCTCTTATAGTTTCCGAGATATGGACTATCGATAATTTACACCTTAGGCTCTGCTTCTAACTTGGGCCCAAATTGTAAAATGGTCTTATCTATTGGCGATTTAGTTGCAATTCACATTCCAAGTAATATTCGGCATGCTAATTACATTGCCGGTTGCCAAATTGAATTATCTCTTATAGTTTCCGAGATATGGACTATCGATAATTTACACCTTAGGCTCTGCTTCTAACTTGGGCCCAAATTGTAAAATGGTCTTACCTATTGGTGATTTCGTTCCAATTCACATTCCAAGTAATATTCGGCATGCTAATTACATTGCCGGTTGCCAAATTGCATTATCTCTTATAGTTTCCGAGATATGGACTATCGATAATTTACACCTTAGGCTCTGCTTCTAACTTGGGCCCAAATTGTAAAATGGTCTTATCTATTGGCGATTTCGTCCCAATTCACATTCCAAGTGATATTCGACATGCTAATTACATTGCCGGTTGCGAAATTGCATTATCTCTTATAGTTTCCGAGATATGGACTATCGATAATTTACACCTTAGGCTCTGCTTCTAACTTGGGCCCAAATTGTAAAATGGTCTTATCTATTGGCGATTTCGTTCCAATTCATATTCCAAGTAATATTCGGCATGCTAATTACATTGCCGGTTGCCAAATTGCATTATCTCTTATAGTTTCCGAGATATGGACTATCGATAATTTACACCTTAGGCTCTGCTTCTAACTTGGGCCCAAATTGTAAAATGGTCTTATCTATTGGCGATTTAGTTGCAATTCACATTCCAAGTAATATTCGGCATGCTAATTACATTGCCGGTTGCCAAATTGCATTATCTCTTATAGTTTCCGAGATATGGACTATCGATAATTTACACCTTAGGCTCTGCTTCTAACTTGGGCCCAAATTGTAAAATGGTCTTATCTATTGGCGATTTCGTTCCAATTCACATTCCAAGTAATATTCGGCATGCTAATTACATTGCCGGTTGCCAAATTGCATTATCTCTTATAGTTTCCGAGATATGGACTATCGATAATTTACACCTTAGGCTCTGCTTCTAACTTGGGCCCAAATTGTAAAATGGTCTTATCTATTGGCGATTTCGTCCCAATTCACATTCCAAGTGATATTCGACATGCTAATTACATTGCCGGTTGCGAAATTGCATTATCTCTTATAGTTTCCGAGATATGGACTATCGATAATTTACACCTTAGGCTCTGCTTCTAACTTGGGCCCAAATTGTAAAATGGTCTTATCTATTGGCGATTTCGTTCCAATTCATATTCCAAGTAATATTCGGCATGCTAATTACATTGCCGGTTGCCAAATTGCATTATCTCTTATAGTTTCCGAGATATGGACTATCGATAATTTACACCTTAGGCTCTGCTTCTAACTTGGGCCCAAATTGTAAAATGGTCTTATCTATTGGCGATTTAGTTGCAATTCACATTCCAAGTAATATTCGGCATGCTAATTACATTGCCGGTTGCCAAATTGCATTATCTCTTATAGTTTCCGAGATATGGACTATCGATAATTTACACCTTAGGCTCTGCTTCTAACTTGGGCCCAAATTGTAAAATGGTCTTATCTATTGGCGATTTCGTTCCAATTCACATTCCAAGTAATATTCGGCATGCTAATTACATTGCTGGTTGCCAAATTGCATTATCTCTTATAGTTTCCGAGATATGGACTATCGATAATTTACACCTTAGGCTCTGCTTCTAACTTGGGCCCAAATTGTAAAATGGTCTTATCAATTGGCGATTTCGTTCCAATTCACATTCCAAGTAATATTCGGCATGCTAATTACATTGCCGGTTGCCAAATTGCATTATCTCTTATAGTTTCCGAGATATGGACTATCGATAATTTACACCTTAGGCTCTGCTTCTAACTTGGGCCCAAATTGTAAAATGGTCTTATCTATTGGCGATTTCGTTCCAATTCACACTCCAAGTAATATTCGGCATGCTAATTACATTGCCGGTTGCGAAATTGCATTATCTCTTATAGTTTCCGAGATATGGACTATCGATAATTTACACCTTAGGCTCTGCTTCTAACTTGGGCCCAAATTGTAAAATGGTCTTATCTATTGGCGATTTCGTTCCAATTCACATTCCAAGTAATATTCTGCATGCTAATTACATTGCCGGTTGCCAAATTGCATTATCTCTTATAGTTTCCGAGATATGGACTATCGATAATTTACACCTTAGGCTCTGCTTCTAACTTGGGCCCAAATTGTAAAATGGTCTTATCTATTGGCGATTTCGTTCCAATTCACATTCCAAGTAATATTCGGCATGCTAATTACATTGCCGGTTGCCAAATTGAATTATATCTTATAGTTTCTGAGATATGGACTATCGATAATTTACACCTTAGGCTCTGCTTCTAACTTGGGCCCAAATTGTAAAATGGTCTTTTCTATTGGCGATTTCGTTCCAATTCACATTCCAAGTAATATTTGGCATGCTAATTACATTGCCGGTTGCCAAATTGCATTATCTCTTATAGTTTCCGAGATATGGACTATCGATAATTTACACCTTAGGCTCTGCTTCTAACTTGGGCCCAAATTGTAAAATGGTCTTATCTATTGGCTTTTTCGTTCCAATTCACATTCCAAGTAATATTCGGCATGCTAATTACATTGCCGGTTGCCAAATTGCATTATCTCTTATAGTTTCCGAGATATGGACTATCGTTAATTTACACCTTAGGCTCTGCTTCTAACTTGGGCCCAAATTGTAAAATGGTCTTATCTATTGGCGATTTCGTCCCAATTCACATTCCAAGTGATATTCGGCATGCTAATTACATTGCCAGTTGCGAAATTGCATTATCTCTTATAGTTTCCGAGATATGGACTATCAATAATTTACACCTTAGGCTCTGCTTCTAACTTGGGCCCAAATTGTAAAATGGTCTTATCTATTGGCGATTTCGTTCCAATTCACATTCCAAGTAATATTCGGCATGCTAATTACATTGCCGGTTGCCAAATTGCATTATCTCTTATAGTTTCCGAGATATGGACTATCGATAATTTACACCTTAGGCTCTGCTTCTAACTTGGGCCCAAATTGTAAAATGGTCTTATCTATTGGCAATTTCGTTCCAATTCACATTCCAAGTAATATTCGGCATGCTAATTACATTGCCGGTTGCCAAATTGCATTATCTCTTATAGTTTCCGAGATATGGACTATCGATAATCTACACCTTAGGCTCTGCTTCTAACTTGGGCCCAAATTGTAAAATGGTCTTATCTATTGGCGATTTCGTTCCAATTCACATTCCAAGTAATATTCGGCATGCTAATTACATTGCCGGTTGCCAAATTGCATTATCTCTTATAGTTTCCGAGATATGGACTATCGATAATTTACACCTTAGGCTCTGCTTCTAACTTGGGCCCAAATTGTAAAATGGTCTTATCTATTGGCGATTTAGTTGCAATTCACATTCCAAGTAATATTCGGCATGCTAATTACATTGCCGGTTGCCAAATTGAATTATCTCTTATAGTTTCCGAGATATGGACTATCGATAATTTACACCTTAGGCTCTGCTTCTAACTTGGGCCCAAATTGTAAAATGGTCTTTTCTATTGGCGATTTCGTTCCAATTCACATTCCAAGTAATATTCGGCATGCTAATTACATTGCCGGTTGCCAAATTGCATTATCTCTTATAGTTTCCGAGATATAGACTATCGATAATTTACATCTTAGGCTCTGCTTCTAACTTGGGCCCAAATTGTAAAATGGTCTTATCTATTGGCGATTTCGTTCCAATTTACATTCCAAGTAATATTCGGCATGCTAATTACATTGCCGGTTGCCAAATTGCATTATCTCTTATAGTTTCCGAGATATGGACTATCGATAATTTACACCTTAGGCTCTGCTTCTAACTTGGGCCCAAATTGTAAAATGGTCTTATCTATTGGCGATTTCATCCCAATTCACATTCCAAGTGATATTCGGCATGCTAATTACATTGCCGGTTGCGAAATTGCATTATCTCTTATAGTTTCCGAGATATGGACTATCAATAATTTACACCTTAGGCTCTGCTTCTAACTTGGGCCCAAATTGTAAAATGGTCTTATCTATTGGCGATTTCGTTCCAATTCACATTCCAAGTAATATTCGGCATGCTAATTACATTGCCGGTTGCCAAATTGCATTATCTCTTATAGTTTCCGAGATATGGACTATCGATAATTTACACCTTAGGCTCTGCTTCTAACTTGGGCCCAAATTGTAAAATGGTCTTATCTATTGGCGATTTCGTTCCAATTCACATTCCAAGTAATATTCGGCATGCTAATTACATTGCCGGTTGCCAAATTGCATTATCTCTTATAGTTTCCGGGATATGGACTATCGATAATTTACACCTTAGGCTCTGCTTCTAACTTGGGCCCAAATTGTAAAATGGTCTTATCTATTGGCGATTTCGTTCCAATTCACATTCCAAGTAATATTCGGCATGCTAATTACATTGCCGGTTGCCAAATTGCATTATCTCTTATAGTTTCCGAGATATGGACTATCAATAATTTACACCTTAGGCTCTGCTTCTAACTTGGGCCCAAATTGTAAAATGGTCTTATCTATTGGCGATTTCGTTCCAATTCACATTCCAAGTAATATTCGGCATGCTAATTACATTGCCGGTTGCCAAATTGCATTATCTCTTATAGTTTCCGAGATATGGACTATCGATAATTTACACCTTAGGCTCTGCTTCTAACTTGGGCCCAAATTGTAAAATGGCCTTATCTATTGGCGATTTCGTCCCAATTCACATTCCAAGTAATATTCGGCATGCTAATTACATTGCCGGTTGCGAAATTGCATTATCTCTTATAGTTTCAGAGATATGGACTATCGATAATTTACACCTTAGGCTCTGCTTCTAACTTGGGCCCAAATTGTAAAATGGTCTTATCTATTGGCAATTTCGTTCCAATTCACATTCCAAGTAATATTCGGCATGCTAATTACATTGCCGGTTGCCAAATTGCATTATCTCTTATAGTTTCCGAGATATGGACTATCGATAATTTACACCTTAGGCTCTGCTTCTAACTTGGGCCCAAATTGTAAAATGGTCTTATCTATTGGCGATTTCGTTCCAATTCACATTCCAAGTAATATTCGGCATGCTAATTACATTGCCGGTTGCCAAATTGCATTAACTCTTATAGTTTCCGAGATATGGACTATCGATAATTTACACCTTAGGCTCTACTTCTAACTTGGGCCCAAATTGTAAAATGGTCTTATCTATTGGCGATTTCGTTCCAATTCACATTCCAAGTAATATTCGGCATGCTAATTACATTGCCGGTTGCCAAATTGCATTATCTCTTATAGTTTCCGAGATATGGACTATCGATAATTTACACCATAGGCTCTGCTTCTAACTTGGGCCCAAATTGTAAAATGGTCTTATCTATTGGCGATTTCGTTCCAATTCACATTCCAAGTAATATTCGGCATGCTAATTACATTGCCGGTTGCCAAATTGCATTATCTCTTATAGTTTCCGAGATATGGACTATCGATAATTTACACCTTAGGCTCTGCACTAACTTGGGCCCAAATTGTAAAATGGTCTTATCTATTGGCGATTTCGTCCCAATTCACATTCCAAGTGATATTCGGCATGCTAATTACATTGCCGGTTGCGAAATTGCATTATCTCTTATAGTTTCCGAGATATGGACTATCAATAATTTACACCTTAGGCTCTGCTTCTAACTTGGGCCCAAATTGTAAAATGGTCTTATCTATTGGCGATTTCGTTCCAATTCACATTCCAAGTAATATTCGGCATGCTAATTACATTGCCGGTTGCCAAATTGCATTATCTCTTATAGTTTCCGAGATATGGACTATCGATAATTTACACCTTAGGCTCTGCTTCAAACTTGGGCCCAAATTGTAAAATGGTCTTATCTATTGGCGATTTCGTTCCAATTCACATTCCAAGTAATATTCGGCATGCTAATTACATTGCCGGTTGCCAAATTGCATTATCTCTTATAGTTTCCGAGATATGAACTATCGATAATTTACACCTTAGGCTCTGCTTCTAACTTGGGCCCAAATTGTAAAATGGTCTTATCTATTGGCGATTTCGTCCCAATTCACATTCCAAGTGATATTCGGAATGCTAATTACATTGCCGGTTGCGAAATTGCATTATCTCTTATAGTTTCCGAGATATGGACTATCAATAATTTACACCTTAGGCTCTGCTTCTAACTTGGGCCCAAATTGAAAAATGGTCTTATCTATTGGCGATTTCGTTCCAATTCACATTCCAAGTAATATTCGGCATGCTAATTACATTGCCGGTTGCCAAATTGTATTATCTCTTATAGTTTCCGAGATATGGACTATCGATAATTTACACCTTAGGCTCTGCTTCTAACTTGGGCCCAAATTGTAAAATGGTCTAATCTAATGGCGATTTCGTTCCAATTCACATTCCAAGTAATATTCGGCATGCTAATTACATTGCCGGTTGCCAAATTGCATTATCTCTTATAGTTTCCGAGATATGGACTATCGATAATTTACACCTTAGGCTCTGCTTCTAACTTGGGCCCAAATTGTAAAATGGTCTTATCTATTGGCGACTTCGTTCCAATTCACATTCCAAGTAATATTCGGCATGCTAATTACATTGCCGGTTGCCAAATTGCATTATCTCTTATAGTTTCCGAGATATGGACTATCGATAATTTACACCTTAGGCTCTGCTTCTAACTTGGGCCCAAATTGTAAAATAGTCTTATCTATTGGCGATTTCGTTCCAATTCACATTCCAAGTAATATTCGGCATGCTAATTACATTGCCGGTTGCCAAATTGAATTATCTCTTATAGTTTCCGAGATATGGACTATCGATAATTTACACCTTAGGCTCTGCTTCTAACTTGGGCCCAAATTGTAAAATGGTCTTATCTATTGGCGATTTCGTTCCAATTCACATTCCAAGTAATATTCGGCATGCTAATTACATTGCCGGTTGCCAAATTGCATTATCTCTTATAGTTTCCGAGATATGGACTATCGATAATTTACACCTTAGGCTCTGCTTCTAACTTGGGCCCAAATTGTAAAATGGTCTTATCTATTGGCTATTTCGTTCCAATTCACATTCCAAGTAATATTCGGCATGCTAATTACATTGCCGGTTGCCAAATTGCATTATCTCTTATAGTTTCCGAGATATGGACTATCGATAATTTACACCTTAGGCTCTGCTTCTAACTTGGGCCCAAATTGTAAAATGGTCTTATCTATTGGCTATTTCGTTCCAATTCACATTCCAAGTAATATTCGGCATGCTAATTACATTGCCGGTTGCCAAATTGCATTATCTCTTATAGTTTCCGAGATATGGACTATCGATAATTTACACCTTAGGCTCTGCTTCTAACTTGGGCCCAAATTGTAAAATGGTCTTATCTATTGGCGATTTCGTTCCAATTCACATTCCAAGTAATACTCGGCATGCTAATTACATTGCCGGTTGCCAAATTGCATTATCTCTTATAGTTTCCGAGATATGGACTATCGATAATTTACACCTTAGGCTCTGCTTCTAACTTGGGCCCAAATTGTAAAATGGTCTTATCTATTGGCTATTTCGTTCCAATTCACATTCCAAGTAATATTCGGCATGCTAATTACATTGCCGGTTGCCAAATTGCATTATCTCTTATAGTTTCCGAGATATGGACTATCGATAATTTACACCTTAGGCTCTGCTTCTAACTTGGGCCCAAATTGTAAAATGGTCTTATCTATTGGCGATTTCGTTCCAATTCACATTCCAAGTAATATTCGGCATGCTAATTACATTGCCGGTTGCCAAATTGAATTATCTCGTATAGTTTCCGAGATATGGACTATCGATAATTTACACCTTAGGCTCTGCTTCTAACTTGGGCCCAAATTGTAAAATGGTCTTATCTATTGGCGATTTCGTTCCAATTCACATTCCAAGTAATATTCGGCATGCTAATTACATTGCCGGTTGCCAAATTGCATTATCTCTTATAGTTTCCGAGATATGGACTATCGATGAATTTACACCTTAGGCTCTGCTTCTAACTTGGGCCCAAATTGTAAAATGGTCTTATCTATTGGCTATTTCGTTCCAATTCACATTCCAAGTAATATTCGGCATGCTAATTACATTGCCGGTTGCCTAATTGCATTATCTCTTATAGTTTCCGAGATATGGACTATCGATAATTTACACCTTAGGCTCTGCTTCTAACTTGGGCCCAAATTGTAAAATGGTCTTATCTATTGGCGATTTCGTTCCAATTCACACTCCAAGTAATATTCGGCATGCTAATTACACTGCCGGTTGCGAAATTGCATTATCTCTTATAGTTTCCGAGATATGGACTATCGATAATTTACACCTTAGGCTCTGCTTCTAACTTGGGCCCAAATTGTAAAATGGTCTTATCTATTGGCGATTTCGTTCCAATTCACATTCCAAGTAATATTCGGCATGCTAATTACATTGCCGGTTGCCAAATTGCATTATCTCTTATAGTTTCCGAGATATGGACTATCGATAATTTACACCTTAGGCTCTGCTTCTAACTTGGGCCCAAATTGTAAAATGGTCTTATCTATTGGCGATTTAGTTGCAATTCACATTCCAAGTAATATTCGGCATGCTAATTACATTGCCGATTGCCAAATTGCATTATCTCTTATAGTTTCCGAGATATGGACCTATCGATAATTTACACCTTAGGTTCTGCTTCTAACTTGGGCCCAAATTGTAAAATGGTCTTATCTATTGGCGATTTCGTTCCAATTCACATTCCAAGTAATATTCGGCATGCTAATTACATTGCCGGTTGCCAAATTGCATTATCTTTTATAGTTTCCGAGATATGGACTATCGATAATTTACACCTTAGGCTCTGCTTCTAACTTGGGCCCAAATTGTAAAATGGTCTTATCTATTGGCGATTTCTTTCCAATTCACTTCCAAGTAATATTCGGCATGCTAATTACATTGCCGGTTGCCAAATTGCATTATCTCTTTATAGTTTCCGAGATATGGGACTATCGATAATTTACACCTTAGGCTCTGCTTCTAACTTGGGCCAAATTGTAAAATGGTCTTATCTATTGGCGATTTCGTTCCAATTCACACTCCAAGTAATATTCGGCATGCTAATTACATTGCCGGTTGCGAAATTGCATTATCTCTTATAGTTTCCGAGATATGGACTATCGATAATTTACACCTTAGGCTCTGCTTCTAACTTGGGCCCAAATTGTAAAATGGTCTTATCTATTGGCGATTTCGTCCAATTCACACTCCAAGTAATATTCGGCATGCTAATTACATTGCCGGTTGCGAAATTGCATTATCTCTTATAGTTTCCGAGATATGGGACTATCGATAATTTACACTTAGGCTCTGCTTCTAACTTGGGCCCAAATTGTAAAATGGTCTTATCTATTGGCGATTTCGTTCCAATTCACATTCCAAGTAATATTCGGCATGCTAATTTACATTGCCGGTTGCCAAATTGCATTATCTCTTATAGTTTCCGAGATATTGACTATCGATAATTTACACCTTAGGCTCTGCTTCTAACTTGGGCCCAAATTGTAAAATGGTCTTATCTATTGGCGATTTCGTCCCAATTCACATTCCAAGTGATATTCGGCATGCTAATTACATTGCCGGTTGCGAAATTGCATTATCTCTTATAGTTTCCGAGATATGGACTATCGATATTTTACACCTTAGGCTCTGCTTCTAACTTGCTCCCAAATTGTAAAATGGTCTTATCTATTGGCGATTTCGTTCCAATTCACATTCCAAGTAATATTCGCATGCTAATTACATTGCCGGTTGCCAAATTGCATTATCTCTTATAGTTTCCGAGATATGGACTATCGATAATTTACACCATAGGCTCTGCTTCTAACTTGGGCCCAAATTGTAAAATGGTCTTATCTATTGGCGATTTCGTTCCAATTCACATTCCAAGTAATATTGGACATGCTAATTACATTGCCGGTTGCCAAATTGCATTATCTCTTATAGTTTCGGGGATATGGACTATCGATAATTTACACCATAGGCTCTGCTTTTAACTTGGGCCCAAATTGTAAAATGGTCTTACCTATTGGCGATTTCGTTCCAATTCACATTCCAAGTAATATTCGGCATGCTAATTACATTGCCGGTTGCCAAATTGCATTATCTCTTATAGTTTCCGAGATATGGACTATCGATAATTTACACCTTAGGCTCTGCTTCTAACTTGGGCCCAAATTGTAAAATGGTCTTATCTATTGGCGATTTCGTTCCAATTCACATTCCAATTAATATTCGGCATGCTAATTACATTGCCGGTTGCCAAATTGCATTATCTCTTATAGTTTCCGAGATATGGACTATCGATAATTTACACCTTAGGCTCTGCTTCTAACTTGGGCCCAAATTGTAAAATAGTCTTATCTATTGGCGATTTCGTTCCAATTCACATTCCAAGTAATATTCGGCATGCTAATTACATTGCCGGTTGCCAAATTGCATTATCTCTTATAGTTTCCGAGATATGGACTATCGATAATTTACACCTTAGGCTCTGCTTCTAACTTGGGCCCAAATTGTAAAATGGTCTTATCTATTGGCGATTTCGTTCCAATTCACATTCCAAGTAATATTCGGCATGCTAATTACATTGCCGGTTGCCAAATTGCATTATCTCTTATAGTTTCCGAGATATAGACTATCGATAATTTACACCTTAGGCTCTGCTTCTAACTTGGGCCCAAATTGTAAAATGGTCTTATCTATTGGCGATTTCGTTCCAATTCACATTCCAAGTAATATTCGGCATGCTAATTACATTGCCGGTTGCCAAATTGAATTATCTCTTATAGTTTCCGAGATATGGACTATCGATAATTTACACCTTAGGCTCTGCTTCTAACTTGGGCCCAAATTGTAAAATGGTCTTACCTATTGGCGATTTCATTCCAATTCACATTCCAAGTAATATTCGGCATGCTAATTACATTGCCGGTTGCCAAATTGCATTATCTCTTATAGTTTCCGAGATATGGCCTATCGATAATTTACACCTTAGGCTCTGCTTCTAACTTGGGCCCAAATTGTAAAATGGTCTTATCTATTGGCGATTTCGTTCCAATTCACATTCCAAGTAATATTCGGCATGCTAATTACATTTCCGGTTGCCAAATTGCATTATCTCTTATAGTTTCCGAGATATGGACTATCGATAATTTACACCTTAGGCTCTGCTTCTAACTTGGGCCCAAATTGTAAAATGGTCTTATCTATTGGCGATTTCGTCCCAATTCACATTCCAAGTGATATTCGGCATGCTAATTACATTGCCGGTTGCGAAATTGCATTATCTCTTATAGTTTCCGAGATATGGACTATCAATAATTTACACCTTAGGCTCTGCTTCTAACTTGGGCCCAAATTGTAAAATGGTCTTATCTATTGGCGATTTCGTTCCAATTCACATTCCAAGTAATATTCGGCATGCTAATTACATTGCCGGTTGCCAAATTGCATTATCTCTTATAGTTTCCGAGGTATGGACTATCGATAATTTACACATTAGGCTCTGCTTCTAACTTGGGCCCAAATTGTAAAATGGTCTTATCTATTGGCGATTTCGTTCCAATTCACATTCCAAGTAATATTCGGCATGGTAATTACATTGCCGGTTGCCAATTTGCATTATCTCTTATAGTTTCCGAGATATGGACTATCGATAATTTACACCTTAGGCTCTGCTTCTAACTTGGGCCCAAATTGTAAAATGGTCTTATCTATTGGCGATTTCGTTCCAATTCACATTCCAAGTAATATTCGGCATGCTAATTACAATGCCGGTTGCCAAATTGCATTATCTCTTATAGTTTCCGAGATATGGACTATCGATAATTTACACCTTAGGCTCTGCTTCTAACTTGGGCCCAAATTGTAAAATGGTCTTATCTATTGGCGATTTCGTTCCAATTCACACTCCTAGTAATATTCGGCATGCTAATTACATTGCCGGTTGCGAAATTGCATTATCTCTTATAGTTTCCGAGATATGGACTATCAATAATTTACACCTTAGACTCTGCTTCTAACTTGGGCCCAAATTGTAAAATGGTCTTATCTATTGGCGAATTCGTTCCAATTCACATTCCAAGTAATATTCGGCATGCTAATTACATTGCCGGTTGCCAAATTGCATTATCTCTTATAGTTTCCGAGATATGGACTATCGATAATTTACACCTTAGGCTCTGCTTCTAACTTGGGCCCAAATTGTAAAATGGCCTTATCTATTGGCGATTTCGTCCTAATTCACATTCCAAGTAATATTCGGCATGCTAATTACATTGCCGGTTGCGAAATTGCATTATCTCTTATAGTTTCAGAGATATGGACTATCGATAATTTACACCTTAGGCTCTGCTTCTAACTTGGGCCCAAATTGTAAAATGGTCTTATCTATTGGCAATTTCGTTCCAATTCACATTCCAAGTAATATTCGGCATGCTAATTACATTGCCGGTTGCCAAATTGAATTATCTCTTATTGTTTCCGAGATATGGACTATCGATAATTTACACCTTAGGCTCTGCTTCTAACTTGGGCCCAAATTGTAAAATGGTCTTATCTATTGGCGATTTCGTTCCAATTCACATTCCAAGTAATATTCGGCATGCTAATTACATTGCCGGTTGCCAAATTGCATTAACTCTTATAGTTTCCGAGATATGGACTATCGATTATTTACACCTTAGGCTCTGCTTCTAACTTGGGCCCAAATTGTAAAATGGTCTTATCTATTGGCGATTTCGTTCCAATTCACATTCCAAGTAATATTCGGCATGCTAATTACATTGCCGGTTGCCAAATTGCATTATCTCTTATAGTTTCCGAGATATGGACTATCGATAATTTACACCATAGGCTCTGCTTCTAACTTGGGCCCAAATTGTAAAATTCCCTTATCTATTGGCGATTTCGTTCCAATTCACATTCCAAGTAATATTCGGCATGCTAATTACATTGCCGGTTGCCAAATTGCATTATCTCTTATAGTTTCCGAGATATGGACTATCGATAATTTACACCTTAGGCTCTGCTTCTAACTTGGGCCCAAATTGTAAAATGGTCTTATCTATTGGCGATTTCGTTCCAATTCACATTCCAAGTAATATTCGGCATGCTAATTACATTGCCGGTTGCCAAATTGCATTATCTCTTATAGTTTCCGAGATATGGACTATCGATAATTTACACCTTAGGCTCTGCTTCTAACTTGGGCCCAAATTGTAAAATGGTCTTATCTATTGGCGATTTCGTTCCAATTCACATTCCAAGTAATATTCGGCATGCTAATTACATTGCCGGTTGCCAAATTGAATTATCTCTTATAGTTTCCGAGATATGGACTATCGATAATTTATACCTTAGGTTCAGCTTCTAACTTGGGCCCAAATTGTAAAATGGTCTTACCTATTGGCGATTTCGTTCCAATTCACATTCCAAGTAATATTCGGCATGCTAATTACATTGCCGGTTGCCAAATTGCATTATCTCTTATAGTTTCCGAGATATGGACTATCGATAATTTACACCTTAGGCTCTGCTTCTAACTTAGGCCCAAATTGTAAAATGGCCTTATCTATTGGCGATTTCGTTCCAATTCACATTCCAAGTAATATTCGGCATGCTAATTACATTGCCGGTTGCCAAATTGCATTATCTCTTATAGTTTCCGAGATATGGACTATCGATAATTTACACCTTAGGCTCTGCTTCTAACTTGGGCCCAAATTGTAAAATGGTCTTATCTATTGGCGATTTCGTCCCAATTCACATTCCAAGTGATATTCGGCATGCTAATTACATTGCCGGTTGCGAAATTGCATTATCTCTTATAGTTTCCGAGATATGGACTATCAATAATTTACACCTTAGGCTCTGCTTCTAACTTGGGCCCAAATTGTAAAATGGTCTTATCTATTGGCGATTTCGTTCCAATTCACATTCCAAGTAATATTCGGCATGCTAATTACATTGCCGGTTGCCAAATTGCATTATCTCTTATAGTTTCCGAGATATGGACTATCGATAATTTACACCTTAGGCTCTGCTTCTAACTTGGGCCCAAATTGTAAAATGGTCTTATCTATTGGCGATTTCGTTCCAATTCACATTCCAAGTAATATTCGGCATGCTAATTACATTGCCGGTTGCCAAGTTGCATTTTCTCTTATAGTCTCCGAGATATGGACTATCGATAATTTACACCTTAGGCTCTGCTTCTAACTTGGGCCCAAATTGTAAAATGGTCTTATCTATTGGCGATTTCGTTCCAATTCACATTCCAAGTAATATTCGGCATGCTAATTACATTGCCGGTTGCCAAGTTGCATTATCTCTTATAGCTTCCGAGATATGGACTATCGATAATTTACACCTTAGGCTCTGCTTCTAACTTGGGCCCAAATTGTAAAATGGTCTTATCTATTGGCGATTTCGTTCCAATTCACATTCCAAGTAATATTCGGCATGCTAATTACATTGCCGGTTGCCAAATTGCATTATCTCTTATAGTTTCCGAGATATGGACTATCGATAATTTACACCTTAGGCTCTGCTTCTAACTTGGGCCCAAATTGTAAAATGGTCTTATCTATTGGCGATTTCGTTCCAATTCACACTCCAAGTAATATTCGGCATGCTAATTACATTGCCGGTTGCGAAATTGCATTATCTCTTATAGTTTCCGAGATATGGACTATCGATAATTTACACCTTAGGCTCTGCTTCTAACTTGGGCCCAAATTGTAAAATGGTCTTATCTATTGGCGATTTCGTTCCAATTCACATTCCAAGTAATATTCGGCATGCTAATTACATTGCCGGTTGCCAAATTGCATTATCTCTTATAGTTTCCGAGATATGGACTATCGATAATTTACACCTTAGGCTCTGCTTCTAACTTGGGCCCAAATTGTAAAATGGTCTTATCTATTGGCGATTTCGTTCCAATTCACATTCCAAGTAATATTCGGCATGCTAATTACATTGCCGGTTGCCAAATTGCATTATCTCTTATAGTTTCCGAGATATGGACTATCGATAATTTACACCTTAGGCTCTGCTTCTAACTTGGGCCCAAATTGTAAAATGGTCTTATCTATTGGCGATTTCGTTCCAATTCACATTCCAAGTAATATTCGGCATGCTAATTACATTGCCGGTTGCCAAATTGCATTATCTCTTATAGTTTCCGAGATATGGACTATCGATAATTTACACCTTAGGCTCTGCTTCTAACTTGGGCCCAAATTGTAAAATGGTCTTATCTATTGGCGATTTCGTTCCAATTCACACTCCAAGTAATATTCGGCATGCTAATTACATTGCCGGTTGCGAAATTGCATTATCTCTTATAGTTTCCGAGATATGGACTATCGATAATTTACACCTTAGGCTCTGCTTCTAACTTGGGCCCAAATTGTAAAATGGTCTTATCTATTGGCGATTTCGTTCCAATTCACATTCCAAGTAATATTCGGCATGCTAATTACATTGCCGGTTGCCAAATTGCATTATCTCTTATAGTTTCCGAGATATGGACTATCGATAATTTACACCTTAGGCTCTGCTTCTAACTTGGGCCCAAATTGTAAAATGGTCTTATCTATTGGCGATTTCGTTCCAATTCACATTCCAAGTAATATTCGGCATGCTAATTACATTGCCGGTTGCCAAATTGCATTATCTCTTATAGTTTCCGAGATATGGACTATCGATAATTTACACCTTAGGCTCTGCTTCTAACTTGGGCCCAAATTGTAAAATGGTCTTATCTATTGGCGATTTCGTCCCAATTCACATTCCAAGTGATATTCGGCATGCTAATTACATTGCCGGTTGCGAAATTGCATTATCTCTTATAGTTTCCGAGATATGGACTATCGATAATTTACACCTTAGGCTCTGCTTCTAACTTGGGCCCAAATTGTAAAATGGTCTTATCTATTGGCGATTTCGTTCCAATTCACATTCCAAGTAATATTCGGCATGCTAATTACATTGCCGGTTGCCAAATTGTATTATCTCTTATAGTTTCCGAGATATGGACTATCGATAATTTACACCTTAGGCTCTGCTTCTAACTTGGGCCCATATTGTAAAATGGTCTTATCTATTGGCGATTTAGTTGCAATTCACATTCCAAGTAATATTCGGCATGCTAATTACATTGCCGGTTGCCAAATTGCATTATCTCTTATAGTTTCCGAGATATGGACTATCGATAATTTACACCTTAGGCTCTGCTTCTAACTTGGGCCCAAATTGTAAAATGGTCTTATCTATTGGCGATTTCGTCCCAATTCACATTCCAAGTGATATTCGGCATGCTAATTACATTGCCGGTTGCGAAATTGCATTATCTCTTATAGTTTCCGAGATATGGACTATCGATAATTTACACCTTAGGCTCTGCTTCTAACTTGGGCCCAAATTGTAAAATGGTCTTATCTATTGGCGATTTCGTTCCAATTCACATTCCAAGTAATATTCGGCATGCTAATTACATTGCCGGTTGCCAAATTGCATTATCTCTTATAGTTTCCGAGATATGGACTATCGATAATTTACACCTTAGGCTCTGCTTCTAACTTGGGCCCAAATTGTAAAATAGTCTTATCTATTGGCGATTTAGTTGCAATTCACATTCCAAGTAATATTCGGCATGCTAATTACATTGCCGGTTGTCAAATTGAATTATCTCTTATAGTTTCCGAGATATGGACTATCGATAATTTACACCTTAGGCTCTGCTTCTAACTTGGGCCCAAATTGTAAAATGGTCTTTTCTATTGGCGATTTCGTTCCAATTCACATTCCAAGTAATATTTGGCATGCTAATTACATTGCCGGTTGCCAAATTGCATTATCTCTTATAGTTTCCGAGATATGGACTATCGATAATTTACACCTTAGGCTCTGCTTCTAACTTGGGCCCAAATTGTAAAATGGTCTTATCTATTGGCGATTTCGTTCCAATTCACATTCCAAGTAATATTCGGCATGCTAATTACATTGCCGGTTGCCAAATTGCATTATCTCTTATAGTTTCCGAGATATGGACTATCGATAATTTACACCTTAGGCTCTGCTTCTAACTTGGGCCCAAATTGTAAAATGGTCTTATCTATTGGCGATTTCGTTCCAATTCACACTCCAAGTAATATTCGGCATGCTAATTACATTGCCGGTTGCGAAATTGCATTATCTCTTATAGTTTCCGAGATATGGACTATCGATAATTTACACCTTAGGCTCTGCTTCTAACTTGGGCCCAAATTGTAAAATGGTCTTATCTATTGGCGATTTCGTTCCAATTCACACTCCAAGTAATATTCGGCATGCTAATTACATTGCCGGTTGCGAAATTGCATTATCTCTTATAGTTTCCGAGATATGGACTATCGATAATTTACACCTTAGGCTCTGCTTCTAACTTGGGCCCAAATTGTAAAATGGTCTTATCTATTGGCGATTTCGTTCCAATTCACATTCCAAGTAATATTCGGCATGCTAATTACATTGCCGGTTGCCAAATTGCATTATCTCTTATAGTTTCCGAGATATGGACTATCGATAATTTACACCTTAGGCTCTGCTTCTAACTTGGGCCCAAATTGTAAAATGGTCTTATCTATTGGCGATTTCGTTCCAATTCACATTCCAAGTAATATTCGGCATGCTAATTACATTGCCGGTTGCCAAATTGCATTATCTCTTATAGTTTCCGAGATATGGACTATCGATAATTTACACCTTAGGCACTGCACTAACTTGGGCCCAAATTGTAAAATGGTCTTATCTATTGGCGATTTCGTCCCAATTCACATTCCAAGTGATATTCGGCATGCTAATTACATTGCCGGTTGCGAAATTGCATTATCTCTTATAGTTTCCGAGATATGGACTATCAATAATTTACACCTTAGGCTCTGCTTCTAACTTGGGCCCAAATTGTAAAATGGTCTTATCTATTGGCGATTTCGTTCCAATTCACATTCCAAGTAATATTCGGCATGCTAATTACATTGCCGGTTGCCAAATTGCATTATCTCTTATAGTTTCCGAGATATGGACTATCGATAATTTACACCTTAGGCTCTGCTTCTAACTTGGGCCCAAATTGTAAAATGGTCTTATCTATTGGCGATTTCGTTCCAATTCACATTCCAAGTAATATTCGGCATGCTAATTACATTGCCGGTTGCCAAATTGCATTATCTCTTATAGTTTCCGAGATATGGACTATCGATAATCTACACCTTAGGCTCTGCTTCTAACTTGGGCCCAAATTGTAAAATGGTCTTATCTATTGGCGATTTCGTTCCAATTCACATTCCAAGTAATATTCGGCATGCTAATTACATTGCCGGTTGCCAAATTGCATTATCTCTTATAGTTTCCGAGATATGGACTATCGATAATTTACACCTTAGGCTCTGCTTCTAACTTGGGCCCAAATTGTAAAATGGTCTTATCTATTGGCGATTTAGTTGCAATTCACATTCCAAGTAATATTCGGCATGCTAATTACATTGCCGGTTGCCAAATTGAATTATCTCTTATAGTTTCCGAGATATGGACTATCGATAATTTACACCTTAGGCTCTGCTTCTAACTTGGGCCCAAATTGTAAAATGGTCTTACCTATTGGTGATTTCGTTCCAATTCACATTCCAAGTAATATTCGGCATGCTAATTACATTGCCGGTTGCCAAATTGCATTATCTCTTATAGTTTCCGAGATATGGACTATCGATAATTTACACCTTAGGCTCTGCTTCTAACTTGGGCCCAAATTGTAAAATGGTCTTATCTATTGGCGATTTCGTTCCAATTCACATTCCAAGTAATATTCGGCATGCTAATTACATTGCCGGTTGCCAAATTGCATTATCTCCTATAGTTTCCGAGATATGGACTATCGATAATTTACACCTTAGGCTCTGCTTCTAACTTGGGCCCAAATTGTAAAATGGTCTTATCTATTGGCGATTTCGTCCCAATTCACATTCCAAGTGATATTCGACATGCTAATTACATTGCCGGTTGCGAAATTGCATTATCTCTTATAGTTTCCGAGATATGGACTATCGATAATTTACACCTTAGGCTCTGCTTCTAACTTGGGCCCAAATTGTAAAATGGTCTTATCTATTGGCGATTTCGTTCCAATTCATATTCCAAGTAATATTCGGCATGCTAATTACATTGCCGGTTGCCAAATTGCATTATCTCTTATAGTTTCCGAGATATGGACTATCGATAATTTACACCTTAGGCTCTGCTTCTAACTTGGGCCCAAATTGTAAAATGGTCTTATCTATTGGCGATTTAGTTGCAATTCACATTCCAAGTAATATTCGGCATGCTAATTACATTGCCGGTTGCCAAATTGCATTATCTCTTATAGTTTCCGAGATATGGACTATCGATAATTTACACCTTAGGCTCTGCTTCTAACTTGGGCCCAAATTGTAAAATGGTCTTATCTATTGGCGATTTCGTTCCAATTCACATTCCAAGTAATATTCGGCATGCTAATTACATTGCTGGTTGCCAAATTGCATTATCTCTTATAGTTTCCGAGATATGGACTATCGATAATTTACACCTTAGGCTCTGCTTCTAACTTGGGCCCAAATTGTAAAATGGTCTTATCAATTGGCGATTTCGTTCCAATTCACATTCCAAGTAATATTCGGCATGCTAATTACATTGCCGGTTGCCAAATTGCATTATCTCTTATAGTTTCCGAGATATGGACTATCGATAATTTACACCTTAGGCTCTGCTTCTAACTTGGGCCCAAATTGTAAAATGGTCTTATCTATTGGCGATTTCGTTCCAATTCACACTCCAAGTAATATTCGGCATGCTAATTACATTGCCAGTTGCGAAATTGCATTATCTCTTATAGTTTCCGAGATATGGACTATCGATAATTTACACCTTAGGCTCTGCTTCTAACTTGGGCCCAAATTGTAAAATGGTCTTATCTATTGGCGATTTCGTTCCAATTCACATTCCAAGTAATATTCGGCATGCTAATTACATTGCCGGTTGCCAAATTGCATTATCTCTTATAGTTTCCGAGATATGGACTATCGATAATTTACACCTTAGGCTCTGCTTCTAACTTGGGCCCAAATTGTAAAATGGTCTTATCTATTGGCGATTTCGTTCCAATTCACATTCCAAGTAATATTCGGCATGCTAATTACATTGCCGGTTGCCAAATTGCATTATCTCTTATAGTTTCCGAGATATGGACTATCGATAATTTACACCTTAGGCTCTGCTTCTAACTTGGGCCCAAATTGTAAAATGGTCTTATCTATTGGCGATTTAGTTGCAATTCACATTCCAAGTAATATTCGGCATGCTAATTACATTGCCGGTTGCCAAATTGAATTATCTCTTATAGTTTCTGAGATATGGACTATCGATAATTTACACCTTAGGCTCTGCTTCTAACTTGGGCCCAAATTGTAAAATGGTCTTTTCTATTGGCGATTTCGTTCCAATTCACATTCCAAGTAATATTTGGCATGCTAATTACATTGCCGGTTGCCAAATTGCATTATCTCTTATAGTTTCCGAGATATGGACTATCGATAATTTACACCTTAGGCTCTGCTTCTAACTTGGGCCCAAATTGTAAAATGGTCTTATCTATTGGCGATTTCGTTCCAATTCACATTCCAAGTAATATTCGGCATGCTAATTACATTGCCGGTTGCCAAATTGCATTATCTCTTATAGTTTCCGAGATATGGACTATCGTTAATTTACACCTTAGGCTCTGCTTCTAACTTGGGCCCAAATTGTAAAATGGTCTTATCTATTGGCGATTTCGTTCCAATTCACACTCCAAGTAATATTCGGCATGCTAATTACATTGCCGGTTGCGAAATTGCATTATCTCTTATAGTTTCCGAGATATGGACTAACGATAATTTACACCTTAGGCTCTGCTTCTAACTTGGGCCCAAATTGTAAAATGGTCTTATCTATTGGCGATTTCGTTCCAATTCACACTCCAAGTAATATTCGGCATGCTAATTACATTGCCGGTTGCGAAATTGCATTATCTCTTATAGTTTCCGAGATATGGACTATCGATAATTTACACCTTAGGCTCTGCTTCTAACTTGGGCCCAAATTGTAAAATGGTCTTATCTATTGGCGATTTCGTTCCAATTCACATTCCAAGTAATATTCGGCATGCTAATTACATTGCCGGTTGCCAAATTGCATTATCTCTTATAGTTTCCGAGATATGGACTATCGATAATTTACACCTTAGGCTCTGCTTCTAACTTGGGCCCAAATTGTAAAATGGTCTTATCTATTGGCGATTTCGTTCCAATTCACATTCCAAGTAATATTCGGCATGCTAATTACATTGCCGGTTGCCAAATTGCATTATCTCTTATAGTTTCCGAGATATGGACTATCGATAATTTACACCTTAGGCTCTGCACTAACTTGGGCCCAAATTGTAAAATGGTCTTATCTATTGGCGATTTCGTCCCAATTCACATTCCAAGTGATATTCGGCATGCTAATTACATTGCCGGTTGCGAAATTGCATTATCTCTTATAGTTTCCGAGATATGGACTATCAATAATTTACACCTTAGGCTCTGCTTCTAACTTGGGCCCAAATTGTAAAATGGTCTTATCTATTGGCGATTTCGTTCCAATTCACATTCCAAGTAATATTCGGCATGCTAATTACATTGCCGGTTGCCAAATTGCATTATCTCTTATAGTTTCCGAGATATGGACTATCGATAATTTACACCTTAGGCTCTGCTTCTAACTTGGGCCCAAATTGTAAAATGGTCTTATCTATTGGCGATTTCGTTCCAATTCACATTCCAAGTAATATTCGGCATGCTAATTACATTGCCGGTTGCCAAATTGCATTATCTCTTATAGTTTCCGGGATATGGACTATCGATAATTTACACCTTAGGCTCTGCTTCTAACTTGGGCCCAAATTGTAAAATGGTCTTATCTATTGGCGATTTCGTTCCAATTCACATTCCAAGTAATATTCGGCATGCTAATTACATTGCCGGTTGCCAAATTGCATTATCTCTTATAGTTTCCGAGATATGGACTATCAATAATTTACACCTTAGGCTCTGCTTCTAACTTGGGCCCAAATTGTAAAATGGTCTTATCTATTGGCGATTTCGTTCCAATTCACATTCCAAGTAATATTCGGCATGCTAATTACATTGCCGGTTGCCAAATTGCATTATCTCTTATAGTTTCCGAGATATGGACTATCGATAATTTACACCTTAGGCTCTGCTTCTAACTTGGGCCCAAATTGTAAAATGGCCTTATCTATTGGCGATTTCGTCCCAATTCACATTCCAAGTAATATTCGGCATGCTAATTACATTGCCGGTTGCGAAATTGCATTATCTCTTATAGTTTCAGAGATATGGACTATCGATAATTTACACCTTAGGCTCTGCTTCTAACTTGGGCCCAAATTGTAAAATGGTCTTATCTATTGGCAATTTCGTTCCAATTCACATTCCAAGTAATATTCGGCATGCTAATTACATTGCCGGTTGCCAAATTGCATTATCTCTTATAGTTTCCGAGATATGGACTATCGATAATTTACACCTTAGGCTCTGCTTCTAACTTGGGCCCAAATTGTAAAATGGTCTTATCTATTGGCGATTTCGTTCCAATTCACATTCCAAGTAATATTCGGCATGCTAATTACATTGCCGGTTGCCAAATTGCATTAACTCTTATAGTTTCCGAGATATGGACTATCGATAATTTACACCTTAGGCTCTACTTCTAACTTGGGCCCAAATTGTAAAATGGTCTTATCTATTGGCGATTTCGTTCCAATTCACATTCCAAGTAATATTCGGCATGCTAATTACATTGCCGGTTGCCAAATTGCATTATCTCTTATAGTTTCCGAGATATGGACTATCGATAATTTACACCATAGGCTCTGCTTCTAACTTGGGCCCAAATTGTAAAATGGTCTTATCTATTGGCGATTTCGTTCCAATTCACATTCCAAGTAATATTCGGCATGCTAATTACATTGCCGGTTGCCAAATTGCATTATCTCTTATAGTTTCCGAGATATGGACTATCGATAATTTACACCTTAGGCTCTGCACTAACTTGGGCCCAAATTGTAAAATGGTCTTATCTATTGGCGATTTCGTCCCAATTCACATTCCAAGTGATATTCGGCATGCTAATTACATTGCCGGTTGCGAAATTGCATTATCTCTTATAGTTTCCGAGATATGGACTATCAATAATTTACACCTTAGGCTCTGCTTCTAACTTGGGCCCAAATTGTAAAATGGTCTTATCTATTGGCGATTTCGTTCCAATTCACATTCCAAGTAATATTCGGCATGCTAATTACATTGCCGGTTGCCAAATTGCATTATCTCTTATAGTTTCCGAGATATGGACTATCGATAATTTACACCTTAGGCTCTGCTTCAAACTTGGGCCCAAATTGTAAAATGGTCTTATCTATTGGCGATTTCGTTCCAATTCACATTCCAAGTAATATTCGGCATGCTAATTACATTGCCGGTTGCCAAATTGCATTATCTCTTATAGTTTCCGAGATATGAACTATCGATAATTTACACCTTAGGCTCTGCTTCTAACTTGGGCCCAAATTGTAAAATGGTCTTATCTATTGGCGATTTCGTCCCAATTCACATTCCAAGTGATATTCGGAATGCTAATTACATTGCCGGTTGCGAAATTGCATTATCTCTTATAGTTTCCGAGATATGGACTATCAATAATTTACACCTTAGGCTCTGCTTCTAACTTGGGCCCAAATTGAAAAATGGTCTTATCTATTGGCGATTTCGTTCCAATTCACATTCCAAGTAATATTCGGCATGCTAATTACATTGCCGGTTGCCAAATTGCATTATCTCTTATAGTTTCCGAGATATGGACTATCGATAATTTACACCTTAGGCTCTGCTTCTAACTTGGGCCCAAATTGTAAAATGGTCTAATCTATTGGCGATTTCGTTCCAATTCACATTCCAAGTAATATTCGGCATGCTAATTACATTGCCGGTTGCCAAATTGCATTATCTCTTATAGTTTCCGAGATATGGACTATCGATAATTTACACCTTAGGCTCTGCTTCTAACTTGGGCCCAAATTGTAAAATGGTCTTATCTATTGGCGACTTCGTTCCAATTCACATTCCAAGTAATATTCGGCATGCTAATTACATTGCCGGTTGCCAAATTGCATTATCTCTTATAGTTTCCGAGATATGGACTATCGATAATTTACACCTTAGGCTCTGCTTCTAACTTGGGCCCAAATTGTAAAATAGTCTTATCTATTGGCGATTTCGTTCCAATTCACATTCCAAGTAATATTCGGCATGCTAATTACATTGCCGGTTGCCAAATTGAATTATCTCTTATAGTTTCCGAGATATGGACTATCGATAATTTACACCTTAGGCTCTGCTTCTAACTTGGGCCCAAATTGTAAAATGGTCTTACCTATTGGCGATTTCGTTCCAATTCACATTCCAAGTAATATTCGGCATGCTAATTACATTGCCGGTTGCCAAATTGCATTATCTCTTATAGTTTCCGAGATATGGACTATCGATAATTTACACCTTAGGCTCTGCTTCTAACTTGGGCCCAAATTGTAAAATGGTCTTATCTATTGGCGATTTCGTCCCAATTCACATTCCAAGTGATATTCGGCATGCTAATTACATTGCCGGTTGCGAAATTGCATTATCTCTTATAGTTTCCGAGATATGGACTATCCATTATTTACACCTTAGGCTCTGCTTCTAACTTGGGCCCAAATTGTAAAATGGTCTTATCTATTGGCGATTTCGTCCCAATTCGCATTCCAAGTGATATTCGGCATGCTAATTACATTGCCGGTTGCGAAATTGCATTATCTCTTATAGTTTCCGAGATATGGACTATCCATAATTTACACCTTAGGCTCTGCTTCTAACTTGGGCCCAAATTGTAAAATGGTCTTATCTATTGGCGATTTCGTTCCAATTCACATTCCAAGTAATATTCGGCATGCTAATTACATTGCCGGTTGCCAAATTGCATTATCTCTTATAGTTTCCGAGATATGGACTATCGATAATTTACACCTTAGGCTCTGCTTCTAACTTGGGCCCAAATTGTAAAATGGTCTTATCTATTGGCGATTTAGTTGCAATTCACATTCCAAGTAATATTCGGCATGCTAATTACATTGCCGGTTTCGAAATTGCATTATCTCTTATAGTTTCCGAGATATGGACTATCGATAATTTACACCTTAGGCTCTGCTTCTAACTTGGGCCCAAATTGTAAAATGGTCTTATCTATTGGCGATTTCGTCCCAATTCACATTCCAAGTGATATTCGGCATGCTAATTACATTGCCGGTTGCGAAATTGCATTATCTCTTATAGTTTCCGAGATATGGACTATCAATAATTTACACCTTAGGCTCTGCTTCTAACTTGGGCCCAAATTGTAAAATGGTCTTATCTATTGGCGATTTCGTTCCAATTCACATTCCAAGTAATATTCGGCATGCTAATTACATTGCCGGTTGCCAAATTGCATTATCTCTTATAGTTTCCGAGATAAGGACTATCGATAATTTACACCTTAGGCTCTGCTTCTAACTTGGGCCCAAATTGTAAAATGGTCTTATCTATTGGCGATTTCGTTCCAATTCACATTCCAAGTAATATTCGGCATGCTAATTACATTGCCGGTTGCCAAATTGCATTATCTCTTATAGTTTCCGAGATATGGACTATCGATAATTTACACCTTAGGCTCTGCTTCTAACTTGGGCCCAAATTGTAAAATGGTCTTATCTATTGGCGATTTCGTTCCAATTCACACTCCAAGTAATATTCGGCATGCTAATTACATTGCCGGTTGCGAAATTGCATTATCTCTTATAGTTTCCGAGATATGAACTATCGATAATTTACACCTTAGGCTCTGCTTCTAACTTGGGCCCAAATTGTAAAATGGTCTTATCTATTGGCGATTTCGTTCCAATTCACATTCCAAGTAATATTCGGCATGCTAATTACATTGCCGGTTACCAAATTGCATTATCTCTTATAGTTTCCGAGATATGGACTATCGATAATTTACACCTTAGGCTCTGCTTCTAACTTGGGCCCAAATTGTAAAATGGTCTTATCTATTGGCGATTTCGTCCCAATTCACATTCCAAGTGATATTCGGCATGCTAATTACATTGCCGGTTGCGAAATTGCATTATCTCTTATAGTTTCCGAGATATGGACTATCAATAATTTACACCTTAGGCTCTGCTTCTAACTTGGGCCCAAATTGTAAAATGGTCTTATCTATTGGCGATTTCGTTCCAATTCACATTCCAAGTAATATTCGGCATGCTAATTACATTGCCGGTTGCCAAATTGCATTATCTCTTATAGTTTCCGAGATATGGACTATCGATAATTTACACCTTAGGCTCTGCTTCTAACTTGGGCCCAAATTGTAAAATGGTCTTATCTATTGGCGATTTCGTTCCAATTCACATTCCAAGTAATATTCGGCATGCTAATTACATTGCCGGTTGCCAAATTGCATTATCTCTTATAGTTTCCGAGATATGGACTATCGATAATTTACACCTTAGGCTCTGCTTCTAACTTGCTCCCAAATTGTAAAATGGTCTTATCTATTGGCGATTTCGTTCCAATTCACATTCCAAGTAATATTCGGCATGCTAATTACATTGCCGGTTGCCAAATTGCATTATCTCTTATAGTTTCCGAGATATGGACTATCGATAATTTACACCTTAGGCTCTGCTTCTAACTTGGGCCCAAATTGTAAAATGGTCTTACCTATTGGCGATTTCGTTCCAATTCACATTCCAAGTAATATTCGGCATGCTAATTACATTGCCGGTTGCCAAATTGCATTATCTCTTATAGTTTCCGAGATATGGACTATCGATAATTTACACCTTAGGCTCTGCTTCTAACTTGGGCCAAAATTGTAAAATGGTCTTATCTATTGGCGATTTCGTTCCAATTCACATTCCAAGTAATATTCGGCATGCTAATTACATTGCCGGTTGTCAAATTGCATTATCTCTTATAGTTTCCGAGATATGGATTATCGATAATTTACACCTTAGGCTCTGCTTCTAACTTGGGCCCAAATTGTAAAATGGTCTTATCTATTGGCGATTTCGTTCCAATTCACACTCCAAGTAATATTCGGCATGCTAATTACATTGCCGGTTGCGAAATTGCATTATCTCTTATAGTTTCCGAGATATGGACTATCGATAATTTACACCTTAGGCTCTGCTTCTAACTTGGGCCCAAATTGTAAAATGGTCTTATCTATTGGCGATTTCGTTCCAATTCACATCCAAGTAATATTCGGCATGCTAATTACATTGCCGGTTGCCCAATTGCATTATCTCTTATAGTTTCCGAGATATGGACTATCGATAATTTACACCTTAGGCTCTGCTTCTAACTTGGGCCCAAATTGTAAAATGGTCTTATCTATTGGCGATTTCGTTCCAATTCACATTCCAAGTAATATTCGGCATGCTAATTACATTGCCGGTTGCCAAATTGCATTATCTCTTATAGTTTCCGAGATATGGACTATCGATAATTTACACCTTAGGCTCTGCTTCTAACTTGGGCCCAAATTGTAAAATGGTCTTATCTATTGGCGATTTCGTCCCAATTCACATTCCAAGTGATATTCGGCATGCTAATTACATTGCCGGTTGCGAAATTGCATTATCTCTTATAGTTTCCGAGATATGGACTATCCATAATTTACACCTTAGGCTCTGCTTCTAACTTGGGCCCAAATTGTAAAATGGTCTTATCTATTGGCGATTTCGTTCCAATTCACATTCCAAGTAATATTCGGCATGCTAATTACATTGCCGGTTGCCAAATTGCATTATCTCTTATAGTTTCCGAGATATGGACTATCGATAATTTACACCTTAGGCTCTGCTTCTAACTTGGGCCCAAATTGTAAAATGGTCTTATCTATTGGCGATTTAGTTGCAATTCACATTCCAAGTAATATTCGGCATGCTAATTACATTGCCGGTTTCGAAATTGCATTATCTCTTATAGTTTCCGAGATATGGACTATCGATAATTTACACCTTAGGCTCTGCTTCTAACTTGGGCCCAAATTGTAAAATGGTCTTATCTATTGGCGATTTCGTCCCAATTCACATTCCAAGTGATATTCGGCATGCTAATTACATTGCCGGTTGCGAAATTGCATTATCTCTTATAGTTTCCGAGATATGGACTATCAATAATTTACACCTTAGGCTCTGCTTCTAACTTGGGCCCAAATTGTAAAATGGTCTTATCTATTGGCGATTTCGTTCCAATTCACATTCCAAGTAATATTCGGCATGCTAATTACATTGCCGGTTGCCAAATTGCATTATCTCTTATAGTTTCCGAGATATGGACTATCGATAATTTACACCTTAGGCTCTGCTTCTAACTTGGGCCCAAATTGTAAAATGGTCTTATCTATTGGCGATTTCGTTCCAATTCACATTCCAAGTAATATTCGGCATGCTAATTACATTGCCGGTTGCCAAATTGCATTATCTCTTATAGTTTCCGAGATATGGACTATCGATAATTTACACCTTAGGCTCTGCTTCTAACTTGGGCCCAAATTGTAAAATGGTCTTACCTATTGGCGATTTCGTTCCAATTCACATTCCAAGTAATATTCGGCATGCTAATTACATTGCCGGTTGCCAAATTGCATTATCTCTTATAGTTTCCGAGATATGGACTATCGATAATTTACACCTTAGGCTCTGCTTCTAACTTGGGCCCAAATTGTAAAATGGTCTTACCTATTGGCGATTTCGTTCCAATTCACATTCCAAGTAATATTCGGCATGCTAATTACATTGCCGGTTGCCAAATTGCATTATCTCTTATAGTTTCCGAGATATGGACTATCGATAATTTACACCTTAGGCTCTGCTTCTAACTTGCTCACAAATTGTAAAATGGTCTTATCTATTGGCGATTTCGTTCCAATTCACATTCCAAGTAATATTCGGCATGCTAATTACATTGCCGGTTGCCAAATTGCATTATCTCTTATAGTTTCCGAGATATGGACTATCGATAATTTACACCTTAGGCTCTGCTTCTAACTTGGGCCCAAATTGTAAAATGGTCTTACCTATTGGCGATTTCGTTCCAATTCACATTCCAAGTAATATTCGGCATGCTAATTACATTGCCGGTTGCCAAATTGCATTATCTCTTATAGTTTCCGAGATATGGACTATCGATAATTTACACCTTAGGCTCTGCTTCTAACTTGGGCCCAAATTGTAAAATGGTCTTATCTATTGGCGATTTCGTTCCAATTCACATTCCAAGTAATATTCGGCATGCTAATTACATTGCCGGTTGCCAAATTGCATTATCTCTTATAGTTTCCGAGATATGGACTATCGATAATTTACACCTTAGGCTCTGCTTCTAACTTGGGCCCAAATTGTAAAATGGTCTTATCTATTGGCGATTTCGTCCCAATTCACATTCCAAGTGATATTCGGCATGCTAATTACATTGCCGGTTGCGAAATTGCATTATCTCTTATAGTTTCCGAGATATGGACTATCAATAATTTACACCTTAGGCTCTGCTTCTAACTTGGGCCCAAATTGTAAAATGGTCTTATCTATTGGCGATTTCGTTCCAATTCACATTCCAAGTAATATTCGGCATGCTAATTACATTGCCGGTTGCTAAATTGCATTATCTCTTATAGTTTCCGAGATATGGACTATCGATAATTTACACCTTAGGCTCTGCTTCTAACTTGGGCCCAAATTGTAAAATGGTCTTACCTATTGGCGATTTCGTTCCAATTCACATTCCAAGTAATATTCGGCATGCTAATTACATTGCCGGTTGCCAAATTGCATTATCTCTTATAGTTTCCGAGATATGGACTATCGATAATTTACACCTTAGGCTCTGCTTCTAACTTGGGCCCAAATTGTAAAATGGTCTTACCTATTGGCGATTTCGTTCCAATTCACATTCCAAGTAATATTCGGCATGCTAATTACATTGCCGGTTGCCAAATTGCATTATCTCTTATAGTTTCCGAGATATGGACTATCGATAATTTACACCTTAGGCTCTGCTTCTAACTTGCTCCCAAATTGTAAAATGGTCCTATCTATTGGCGATTTCGTTCCAATTCACATTCCAAGTAATATTCGGCATGCTAGTTACATTGCCGGTTGCCAAATTACATTATCTCTTATAGTTTCCGAGATATGGACTATCGATAATTTACACCTTAGGCTCTGCTTCTAACTTGGGCCCAAATTGTAAAATGGTCTTACCTATTGGCGATTTCGTTCCAATTCACATTCCAAGTAATATTCGGCATGCTAATTACATTGCCGGTTGCCAAATTGCATTATCTCTTATAGTTTCCGAGATATGGACTATCGATAATTTACACCTTAGGCTCTGCTTCTAACTTGGGCCCAAATTGTAAAATGGTCTTATCTATTGGCGATTTCGTTCCAATTCACATTCCAAGTAATATTCGGCATGCTAATTACATTGCCGGTTGCCAAATTGCATTATCTCTTATAGTTTCCGAGATATGGACTATCGATAATTTACACCTTAGGCTCTGCTTCTAACTTGGGCCCAAATTGTAAAATGGTCTTATCTATTGGCGATTTCGTCCCAATTCACATTCCAAGTGATATTCGGCATGCTAATTACATTGCCGGTTGCGAAATTGCATTATCTCTTATAGTTTCCGAGATATGGACTATCAATAATTTACACCTTAGGCTCTGCTTCTAACTTGGGCCCAAATTGTAAAATGGTCTTATCTATTGGCGATTTCGTTCCAATTCACATTCCAAGTAATATTCGGCATGCTAATTACATTGCCGGTTGGCAAATTGCATTATCTCTTATAGTTTCCGAGATATGGACTATCGATAATTTACACCTTAGGCTCTGCTTCTAACTTGGGCCCAAATTGTAAAATGGTCTTATCTATTGGCGATTTAGTTGCAATTCACATTCCAAGTAATATTCGGCATGCTAATTACATTGCCGGTTGCCAAATTGCATTATCTCTTATAGTTTCCGAGATATGGACTATCGATAATTTACACCTTAGGCTCTGCTTCTAACTTGGGCCCAAATTGTAAAATGGTCTTATCTATTGGCGACTTCGTTCCAATTCACATTCCAAGTAATATTCGGCATGCTAATTACATTGCCGGTTGCCAAATTGCATTATCTCTTATAGTTTCCGAGATATGGACTATCGATAATTTACACCTTAGGCTCTGCTTCTAACTTGGGCCCAAATTGTAAAATAGTCTTATCTATTGGCGATTTCGTTCCAATTCACATTCCAAGTAATATTCGGCATGCTAATTACATTGCCGGTTGCCAAATTGAATTATCACTTATAGTTTCCGAGATATGGACTATCGATAATTTACACCTTAGGCTCTGCTTCTAACTTGGGCCCAAATTGTAAAATGGTCTTACCTATTGGCGATTTCGTTCCAATTCACATTCCAAGTAATATTCGGCATGCTAATTACATTGCCGGTTGCCAAATTGCATTATCTCTTATAGTTTCCGAGATATGGACTATCGATAATTTACACCTTAGGCTCTGCTTCTAACTTGGGCCCAAATTGTAAAATGGTCTTATCTATTGGCGATTTCGTCCCAATTCACATTCCAAGTGATATTCGGCATGCTAATTACATTGCCGGTTGCGAAATTGCATTATCGCTTATAGTTTCCGAGATATGGACTATCAATAATTTACACCTTAGGCTCTGCTTCTAACTTGGGCCCAAATTGTAAAATGGTCTTATCTATTGGCGATTTCGTTCCAATTCACATTCCAAGTAATATTCGGCATGCTAATTACATTGCCGGTTGCCAAATTGCATTATCTCTTATAGTTTCCGAGATATGGACTATCGATAATTTACACCTTAGGCTCTGCTTCTAACTTGGGCCCAAATTGTAAAATGGTCTTACCTATTGGCGATTTCGTTCCAATTCACATTCCAAGTAATATTCGGCATGCTAATTACATTGCCGGTTGCCAAATTGCATTATCTCTTATAGTTTCCGAGATATGGACTATCGATAATTTACACCTTAGGCTCTGCTTCTAACTTGGGCCCAAATTGTAAAATGGTCTTACCTATTGGCGATTTCGTTCCAATTCACATTCCAAGTAATATTCGGCATGCTAATTACATTGCCGGTTGCCAAATTGCATTATCTCTTATAGTTTCCGAGATATGGACTATCGATAATTTACACCTTAGGCTCTGCTTCTAACTTGCTCCCAAATTGTAAAATGGTCTTATCTATTGGCGATTTCGTTCCAATTCACATTCCAAGTAATATTCGGCATGCTAATTACATTGCCGGTTGCCAAATTACATTATCTCTTATAGTTTCCGAGATATGGACTATCGATAATTTACACCTTAGGCTCTGCTTCTAACTTGGGCCCAAATTGTAAAATGGTCTTACCTATTGGCGATTTCGTTCCAATTCACATTCCAAGTAATATTCGGCATGCTAATTACATTGCCGGTTGCCAAATTGCATTATCTCTTATAGTTTCCGAGATATGGACTATCGATAATTTACACCTTAGGCTCTGCTTCTAACTTGGGCCCAAATTGTAAAATGGTCTTATCTATTGGCGATTTCGTTCCAATTCACATTCCAAGTAATATTCGGCATGCTAATTACATTGCCGGTTGCCAAATTGCATTATCTCTTATAGTTTCCGAGATATGGACTATCGATAATTTACACCTTAGGCTCTGCTTCTAACTTGGGCCCAAATTGTAAAATGGTCTTATCTATTGGCGATTTCGTCCCAATTCACATTCCAAGTGATATTCGGCATGCTAATTACATTGCCGGTTGCGAAATTGCATTATCTCTTATAGTTTCCGAGATATGGACTATCAATAATTTACACCTTAGGCTCTGCTTCTAACTTGGGCCCAAATTGTAAAATGGTCTTATCTATTGGCGATTTCGTTCCAATTCACATTCCAAGTAATATTCGGCATGCTAATTACATTGCCGGTTGCCAAATTGCATTATCTCTTATAGTTTCCGAGATATGGACTATCGATAATTTACACCTTAGGCTCTGCTTCTAACTTGGGCCCAAATTGTAAAATGGTCTTATCTATTGGCGATTTAGTTGCAATTCACATTCCAAGTAATATTCGGCATGCTAATTACATTGCCGGTTGCCAAATTGCATTATCTCTTATAGTTTCCGAGATATGGACTATCGATAATTTACACCTTAGGCTCTGCTTCTAACTTGGGCCCAAATTGTAAAATGGTCTTATCTATTGGCGACTTCGTTCCAATTCACATTCCAAGTAATATTCGGCATGCTAATTACATTGCCGGTTGCCAAATTGCATTATCTCTTATAGTTTCCGAGATATGGACTATCGATAATTTACACCTTAGGCTCTGCTTCTAACTTGGGCCCAAATTGTAAAATAGTCTTATCTATTGGCGATTTCGTTCCAATTCACATTCCAAGTAATATTCGGCATGCTAATTACATTGCCGGTTGCCAAATTGAATTATCTCTTATAGTTTCCGAGATATGGACTATCGATAATTTACACCTTAGGCTCTGCTTCTAACTTGGGCCCAAATTGTAAAATGGTCTTACCTATTGGCGATTTCGTTCCAATTCACATTCCAAGTAATATTCGGCATGCTAATTACATTGCCGGTTGCCAAATTGCATTATCTCTTATAGTTTCCGAGATATGGACTATCGATAATTTACACCTTAAGCTCTGCTTCTAACTTGGGCCCAAATTGTAAAATGGTCTTATCTATTGGCGATTTCGTCCCAATTCACATTCCAAGTGATATTCGGCATGCTAATTACATTGCCGGTTGCGAAATTGCATTATCTCTTATAGTTTCCGAGATATGGACTATCCATAATTTACACCTTAGGCTCTGCTTCTAACTTGGGCCCAAATTGTAAAATGGTCTTATCTATTGGCGATTTCGTCCCAATTCGCATTCCAAGTGATATTCGGCATGCTAATTACATTGCCGGTTGCGAAATTGCATTATCTCTTATAGTTTCCGAGATATGGACTATCCATAATTTACACCTTAGGCTCTGCTTCTAACTTGGGCCCAAATTGTAAAATGGTCTTATCTATTGGCGATTTCGTTCCAATTCACATTCCAAGTAATATTCGGCATGCTAATTACATTGCCGGTTGCCAAATTGCATTATCTCTTATAGTTTCCGAGATATGGACTATCGATTATTTACACCTTAGGCTCTGCTTCTAACTTGGGCCCAAATTGTAAAATGGTCTTATCTATTGGCGATTTAGTTGCAATTCACATTCCAAGTAATATTCGGCATGCTAATTACATTGCCGGTTTCGAAATTGCATTATCTCTTATAGTTTCCGAGATATGGACTATCGATAATTTACACCTTAGGCTCTGCTTCTAACTTGGGCCCAAATTGTAAAATGGTCTTATCTATTGGCGATTTCGTCCCAATTCACATTCCAAGTGATATTCGGCATGCTAATTACATTGCCGGTTGCGAAATTGCATTATCTCTTATAGTTTCCGAGATATGGACTATCAATAATTTACACCTTAGGCTCTGCTTCTAACTTGGGCCCAAATTGTAAAATGGTCTTATCTATTGGCGATTTCGTTCCAATTCACATTCCAAGTAATATTCGGCATGCTAATTACATTGCCGGTTGCCAAATTGCATTATCTCTTATAGTTTCCGAGATATGGACTATCGATAATTTACACCTTAGGCTCTGCTTCTAACTTGGGCCCAAATTGTATAATGGTCTTATCTATTGGCGATTTCGTTCCAATTCACACTCCAAGTAATATTCGGCATGCTAATTACATTGCCGGTTGCGAAATTGCATTATCTCTTATAGTTTCCGAGATATGGACTATCGATAATTTACACCTTAGGCTCTGCTTCTAACTTGGGCCCAAATTGTAAAATGGTCTTATCTATTGGCGATTTCGTTCCAATTCACATTCCAAGTAATATTCGGCATGCTAATTACATTGCCGTTTGCCAAATTGCATTATCTCTTATAGTTTCCGAGATATGGACTATCGATAATTTACACCTTAGGCTCTGCTTCTAACTTGGGCCCAAATTGTAAAATGGTCTTATCTATTGGCGATTTCGTTCCAATTCACATTCCAAGTAATATTCGGCATGCTAATTACATTGCCGGTTGCCAAATTGCATTATCTCTTATAGTTTCCGAGATATGGACTATCGATAATTTACACCTTAGGCTCTGCTTCTAACTTGGGCCCAAATTGTAAAATGGTCTTATCTATTGGCGATTTCGTCCCAATTCACATTCCAAGTGATATTCGGCATGCTAATTACATTGCCGGTTGCGAAATTGCATTATCTCTTATAGTTTCCGAGATATGGACTATCAATAATTTACACCTTAGGCTCTGCTTCTAACTTGGGCCCAAATTGTAAAATGGTCTTATCTATTGGCGATTTCGTTCCAATTCACATTCCAAGTAATATTCGGCATGCTAATTACATTGCCGGTTGCCAAATTGCATTATCTCTTATAGTTTCCGAGATATGGACTATCGATAATTTACACCTTAGGCTCTGCTTCTAACTTGGGCCCAAATTGTAAAATGGTCTTATCTATTGGCGATTTCGTTCCAATTCACATTCCAAGTAATATTCGGCATGCTAATTACATTGCCGGTTGCCAAATTGCATTATCTCTTATAGTTTCCGAGATATGGACTATCGATAATTTACACCTTAGGCTCTGCTTCTAACTTGCTCCCAAATTGTAAAATGGTCTTATCTATTGGCGATTTCGTTCCAATTCACATTCCAAGTAATATTCGGCATGCTAATTACATTGCCGGTTGCCAAATTGCATTATCTCTTATAGTTTCCGAGATATGGACTATCGATAATTTACACCTTAGGCTCTGCTTCTAACTTGGGCCCAAATTGTAAAATGGTCTTACCTATTGGCGATTTCGTTCCAATTCACATTCCAAGTAATATTCGGCATGCTAATTACATTGCCGGTTGCCAAATTGCATTATCTCTTATAGTTTCCCAGATATGGACTATCGATAATTTACACCTTAGGCTCTGCTTCTAACTTGGGCATAAATTGTAAAATGGTCTTATCTATTGGCGATTTCGTTCCAATTCACATTCCAAGTAATATTCGGCATGCTAATTACATTGCCGGTTGTCAAATTGCATTATCTCTTATAGTTTCCGAGATATGGACTATCGATAATTTACACCTTAGGCTCTGCTTCTAACTTGGGCCCAAATTGTAAAATGGTCTTATCTATTGGCGATTTCGTTCCAATTCACACTCCAAGTAATATTCGGCATGCTAATTACATTGCCGGTTGCGAAATTGCATTATCTCTTATAGTTTCCGAGATATGGACTATCGATAATTTACACCTTAGGCTCTGCTTCTAACTTGGGCCCAAATTGTAAAATGGTCTTATCTATTGGCGATTTCGTTCCAATTCACATTCCAAGTAATATTCGGCATGCTAATTACATTGCCGGTTGCCAAATTGCATTATCTCTTATAGTTTCCGAGATATGGACTATCGATAATTTACACCTTAGGCTCTGCTTCTAACTTGGGCCCAAATTGTAAAATGGTCTTATCTATTGGCGATTTCGTTCCAATTCACATTCCAAGTAATATTCGGCATGCTAATTACATTGCCGGTTGCCAAATTGCATTATCTCTTATAGTTTCCGAGATATGGACTATCGATAATTTACACCTTAGGCTCTGCTTCTAACTTGGGCCCAAATTGTAAAATGGTCTTATCTATTGGCGATTTCGTCCCAATTCACATTCCAAGTGATATTCGGCATGCTAATTACATTGCCGGTTGCGAAATTGCATTATCTCTTATAGTTTCCGAGATATGGACTATCAATAATTTACACCTTAGGCTCTGCTTCTAACTTGGGCCCAAATTGTAAAATGGTCTTATCTATTGGCGATTTCGTTCCAATTCACATTCCAAGTAATATTCGGCATGCTAATTACATTGCCGGTTGCCAAATTGCATTATGTCATATAGTTTCCGAGATATGGACTATCGATAATTTACACCTTAGGCTCTGCTTCTAACTTGGGCCCAAATTGTAAAATGGTCTTATCTATTGGCGATTTCGTTCCAATTCACATTCCAAGTAATATTCGGCATGCTAATTACATTGCCGGTTGCCAAATTGCATTATCTCTTATAGTTTCCGAGATATGGACTATCGATAATTTACACCTTAGTCTCTGCTTCTAACTTGCTCCCAATTGTAAAATGGTCTTATCTATTGGCGATTTCGTTCCAATTCCATTCCAAGTAATATTCGGCATGCTAATTACATTGCCGGTTGCCAAATTGCATTATCTCTTATAGTTTCCGAGATATGGACTATCGGTAATTTACACCTTAGGCTCTGCTTCTAACTTGGGCCCAAATTGTAAAATGGTCTTATCTATTGGCGACTTCGTTCCAATTCACATTCCAAGTAATATTCGGCATGCTAATTACATTGCCGGTTGCCAAATTGCATTATCTCTTATAGTTTCCGAGATATGGACTATCGATAATTTACACCTTAGGCTCTGCTTCTAACTTGGGCCCCAAATTGTAAAATAGTCTTATCTATTGGCGATTTCGTTCCAATTCACATTCCAAGTAATATTCGGCATGCTAATTACATTGCCGGTTGCCAAATTGAATTATCTCTTATAGTTTCCGAGATATGGACTATCGATAATTTACACCTTAGCTCTGCTTCTAATTTGGGCCCAAATTGTAAAATGGTCTTACCTATTGGCGATTTCGTTCCAACTTCACATTCCAAGTAATATTCGGCATCCTAATTACATTGCCGTTTGCCAAATTGCATTATCTCTTATAGTTTCTCGAGATATGGACTATCGATAATTTACACCTTAGGCTCTGCTTCTAACTTGGGCCCAAATTGTAAAATGGTCTAATCTATTGGCGATTTCCGTCCCAATTCACATTCCAAGTGATATTCGGCATGCTAATACATTGGCCGGTTGCGAAATTGCATTATCTCTTATAGTTTCCGAGATATGGACTATCCATAATTTTACACCTTAGGCTCTGCTTCTAACTTGGGCCCAAATTGTAAAATGGGTCTTATCTATTGGCGATTTCGTCCCAATTCGCATTCCAAGTGATATTCGGCATGCTAATTACATTGCGGTTGCGAAATTGCATTATCTCTTATAGTTTCCGAGATATGGACTATCCATAATTTACACCTTAGGCTCTGCTTCTAACTTGGGCCCAAATTGTAAAATGGTCTTATCTATTGGCGATTTCGTTCCAATTCACATCTCAAGTAATATTCGGCATGCTAATTACATTGCCGGTTGCCAAATTGCATATCTCTTATAGTTTCGAGATATGGACTATCGATAATTTACACCCTTAGGCTCTGCTTCTAACTTGGGCCCAAATTGTAAAATGGTCTTATCTATTGGCGATTTAGTTGCAATTCACATTCCAAGTAATATTCGCATGCTAATTACATTGCCGGTTTCGAAATTGCATTATCTCTTATAGTTTCCGAGATATGGACTATCGATAAT